>NC_029789.2:83689280-83714605 GCF_000816755.2 Arachis ipaensis | reverse complement strand
CTCAATTTCAGCCAGAAAATACCTGAAATCATAGAAAAACACACAAAATCATAGTAAAGTCCAGAAATGTGAATTTATCATAAAAACTAATGAAAACATCCCTAAAAGTAACTAGATCCTACTAAAAACATACTAAAAACAATGTCAAAAAGCGTATAAATTATCCGCTCATCACAACACCAAACTTGAATTGTTGCTTGTCCCCAAGCAACTTAAAAATCAAATAGGATAAAAAGAAGGGAATATACTATAAATTCCAAACTATCAATGAAGCATGGCTTCAATCATATGAGCGGGACTTGTAGCTTTTTGCCTCTTGAATAGTTTTGGTATCTCACTTTATCCATTGAAGCTCAGAGTGATTGGCATCTATAGGAACTCAGATTTCAGATAGTGTTATTGATTCTCCTATTTCAGTGTGATGATTCTTGAATACAGCTTCTTTATGAGTCTTGGCCGTGACCCTAAGCACTTTGTTTTCCAGTGTTACCACCGGATACATAAATGCCACAGACACATAATTGGGTGAACCTTTTCAGATTGTGACTCAGCTTTGCTAAAGTCCCCAATTAGAGGTGTCCAGGGTTCTTAAGCACACTCTTTTTTTTTGCTTTGGACCTTGACTTTAACCGCTCAGTCTCAAGTTTTCACTTGACACCTACACGCCACAAGCACATGGTTAGGGACAGCTTGGTTTAGCCGCTTAGACCAGGATTTTATTCCTTTAGGCCCTCCTATCCACTGATGCTCAAAGCCTTGGGATCCTTTTTATTTGCCCTTGCCTTTTGGTTTTAAGGGTTATTGGCTTTTTCTGCTTGCTTTTTCTTTCTCCTTCTATTTTTTTTCTATTTTTTTTTTCGCCCTTTTTTTTGCTGCAAGCTTTGTTCTTTGCTGCTTTTTCTTGCTTCAAGAATCATTTTTATGATTTTTCAGATTATCAAATAACATGTCTCCTAGTCATCATTCTTTACTAGAATTCATTCTTAAAAATCTTGAATAAAATTTTTTAAAACATTTTTATAATTTTCTTTTTTCGAGAACAGATGAGAGATTTTTGAAAATATTTTTGAAAGATTTTTTTTTTTTTGAAAACAAAACGAAAAGAAAATTACCTAATCTGAGCAACAAGAGAGCCCTGGATGTCTACTTTCCAACGCAATTGGAAGCGCGCCATTTCGAGTTCTGTAGCTCCAGAAAAACCACTTTGAGTGCAGGGAGGTCAGAATCCAACAGCATCAGCAGTCCTTCTTCAACCTCTGAATCTGATTTTTGCTCAAGTCCCTCAATTTCAGCCAGAAAATACCTGAAATCACAGAAAAACACACAATCTCATAGTAAAGTCCAGAAATGTGAATTTAACATAAAAACTAATGAAAACATCCCTAAAAGTAACTAGATCCTACTAAAAACATACTAAAAACAATGCCAAAAAGCGTATAAATTATCCGCTCATCAAGATTCATCTCAAAGGTCCATCAAGACCACTTCTATGAAGTTATGGCAAAAAAAAAGGTGATCCCCGAGGTCCCCTTCAAGCTCAAAAAGAGTGAATATCCAGAGATCCGACATGAGATTCGAAGGAGAGGTTGGGAAATTCTCACCAACCCCATTCAACAAGTCGGGATCTTAACGGTTGAAGAGTTCTATGCTAATGCATAGATCACTAGAAACCATGACCAAGGTGTGAATCGGAACCCAAAGAATTGGGTCACAATGGTTCGGGGGAAATACTTGGATTTCAGTCCGAAAAATATGAGGTTGGCATTTAACTTGCCAATGATGCAAGGAGATCCTCACCCTTTCACTAGAAGGGTCAACTTTGATCAAAGGTTGGACCAAGTCCTTAGGGACATTTGTGTGGAAGGGGCTCAATGGAAGAGAGATTCAAGAGGCAAGCCGGTTCAACTAAGAAGGCTTGACCTCAAACCCATGGCTAGGGGATGGTTGGAGTTCATCCAATGCTCTATCATTCCTATTAGCAACCGGTCTGAAGTTACAATAGACCGGGCTATCGTGATCCATAATATCAGGAATGGAGAGAAAGTAGAAGCTCATGAGATCATATCCCTAGAACTCTACAAGGTGGCGGACAAGCCTTCCACTTTGGCAGGTGACGTTAGGATTTTTGGTAGTAAAGAATTTAATAAAAATAGTCGCGTTGTAGATATAGTTTCTAAACCAACAGAAGTCCCTTCGTACAAACGTTTTGGTTGTCACAAATAATAAACCTGTTAAAAATTGATAACCGAAGTATTTAAACCTCGGGTCGTCTTCTCAAGGAACTGTAGGGAAGTATGTTCTTATTATTGGTTATGAAGATTGTAAATCGGGGTTTTGAAGATGAGGAACAAGTGATTTGAATTGCAATTAAAATAAGTAAAAGACTGTAAAACAAATAAATAACTGTAAAATAAACTTGTGGCAAGGTATGAGAAATTAGAAGTCCTATCCTAGTTATCCTTATCAATGATGATGAAGATTGAATCTTAATTCCACTTAGTTAGCCTTTACTTAAAGCAAAGAAAGGTCAAGTGACTAATTAGTCTGATCTTCAAATCCTAGTTAATCCCTAAGAAAATATTGGGATTATTGAAGTTCAATTCAATTAGCAAAGATAACAATTATCAATCATGTTGAGTTTGATAACTCTTGAGTTACTGATTTCTTAACCAAGACCAAAAGAGAAAAAGTAATTCTACTAGAATAAAAATGTCTTCAGATTGGAAGAAACAGTGATATAAATAAAAGAAAGCAATCATAAACTGAAATACCTCAAATAACATTAATTCAAAGAATAATCTATAACATAGGAGAATTCATAAACCAAGTTGAAAAGATAAATAAAAAGGAATGTTGAACCTGATAAAAAGAGATAATCCTGAAAGCGAATAAAATCCTAATCCTAAAGAGAGAGGAGAGAACCTCTCTCAAAACTAAATCTAATTTATGAAAAGTAACTAATTGGAGACTCTCCTCTGAATGGATGCATTCCCTCACTTTATAACCTCTAATCTGTGCCTTCTGGACTTGGATTTGGGCCAAAAAGGGCTTCAGAAATCGCTGGGAGCATTTTCTGTACTTTCTGGTGCGTAGCCTCTGTCACGCGTCTGCGTGGGTCATGCGGTTGCGTCATTTGGAGTTTCCCTTGTCACGTGGTCGCTTCAGTCATGTGTCTGTGTCATATGCTTTCGCTTAAGGTGCACGATCGCGTCAATCACGCGGTCGTGTCACTGCCATTTCGCGCTGGCATGCGGCCGCGTCGTCCATGCGATCGCGTCACTGCCAGTTTCTTCAAAAACTCTGTTTTATGCTTTCCTTCCAATTTTGTATGTTTCCTTTCCATCCTTTAAGTCATTCCTGCCTTAGAAGATCTGAAACTACTCAACACACGATTCACGGCATCGAAGTGAAATAAAGGGTAATTAAAATAGTTACTTTTAATGCATAGGAAACATGTTTTTAACATACATCACATAATAAGGAAGGGAAAGTAAAACCATGCAATTTATATGAATAAGTGAGTGAAGGATTGAATAAATCACTTAAATTAGGCACAAAATATATCATAAAATATGGGTTTATCAACCTCCCCACACTTAAACAATAGCATGTCCTCATGCTAAATCCAAGATAAAGAGTAAGGTAAGGTTGAATTGGTGGAATCTCATGCAATGCAATCTATTCTAAATGCAACTACCTAAATGAATCATGCAATTCTAATTTTTTTATTCACTTGTATATAAAACTTACATGTAGTTGAATTAATTTACATTCTTAAGGAGTCATATATGCATAGCCAAACCTTAGATAATGATAAAGCACTTTTACAATTGAGATGGGAAAGAAAAAATATTTTACAAACTTGCAAGACAATTAGCAATTTAAGCAGAGATATATGTTGATGAGCTATTGAACCCTCACTGGATTTTGTGTTTACTCTCTAGTCACTCAGTGTTTATTGGGTTAATCACTCTATTCTTCTTTTTATCCTTAATTTCTATAACTTTGTTCTTCATCTAACCAATCAACAATTATAGAATATAGGCATACAAAAATCATGAGGTCTATAAATTAAGGTTGTAATAGGGCCAAGGTAAAGGTAAGGGTATATATATAAGGCTAAGTGAGCTAATAGGTGAATCCTTGATTAGTCTAAGATCGCACCTAACATAAATATTTTGTAAAGCAAAGTTTCTTTACCTATTTTCCCATATTTTTTCCACTTTTTATGTTACATGCTCATATTTTAATTTTTTTTTTATTTTTATCCCATGTGTATTGCTTTTTGCATTTGGGGAATTCTTTTGTATCCCCTTTATTCAAATACTGAAAAATAAAATTTTTTTTAATGCACATGGTAATTCAATTATTTGATTTCACATGAGCATGCTTCCCAAAATTTTTATTTTGAATTATTTTATTCTTTTTAACTTTCTACCCTTTGTTTTTATCATCCATGTTCCCAATAGGTTTCCCTACTTACACAACACACAATTTCTATCTTAAGCTAACCAAGGATTCAACTTAGGATTTTTATTTTGTTTTTCTGCTTAAGGCTAGTAATGTGGTTATAAAACAAGAGGGGTTTTAAAGGCTCAAGGGGGCTAACAAGGGCGATGTAAAAGGTAGGCTAATTTGGGAATAGTGAGCTAGAATCAAACAATGGCCTCAATCACTTTCTTGGTATGTATCTATATTCTACAATCGGACATATAGATTAAAACAAAGTAAAGAACACTAGAATAAATAAGAAGGGCGGAACACACAGGAATAAAATATCATGGTTTAAATGTAACCATGCAATTAAGCTCAAAACTCACAGGCTGTGTGTTCTCTAACTCAAAAATTATATATCAGTTATATATGTCAAGCAAGTAAAAATTAAGAGTTCCCATTATTCTTAATGTAAATCTTAAGGTGGCTTTAAAGTTCTAGTGTTTCTCCTTGATGAAATGTTGTTAACTAACTAACATGTAATGCTATATATACAAGGTGTGGGTTGTTTTTATTCTGTTAAAGTATCTAGTTTACTTCCTTTTTATATTTTTAATTTAAACTAAGTTATCTTATGCTAAAAAGGGTAAACTGTACTAAATAAGCCACATTTTCTATAACTAATAAGTTAGAATTGCAACTAAACTAAATGGCTAAAACATGAACTAAAGTGCAACATGCAGAAATATAGTAAAGATACATGAAAATAGCAATGTATAAGTGCTGAGAAAATAAAAATAAAAAAATAAAAATAAAGAGAAAAATACAGAAAAATAATAAAGTAAAAAGAGTCTATAGTGGTTCACCAAAAAAATACGCCAGAGATGGTGACCTCCCCACACTTAAAATGAAGCATCGTCCCTGATGCTCACTCAAGTAGGGTGTGAAGGGGTGTCATCACTGGAAGGATGGGTAGCTCGGGTATCTGTGGTGGTGGTCTGAGGATCTGCCTGCTGCAGAGGAGGTGCTGACTGAATAGGAGCCTCGGGGTTTGCAGCCTGAATCTGATGTGGGGCCTCCTGATGTGATGCAGCCTGCTCTGTGCCTGACTATGTAGCCTCTCTCTGTGGATGGGTCTCCGCCTCGTGGTCATCCGCCTCCTCCTCAGATGGCTATGACGGGGTGTCAGGCTCGGAGGGGATGTCGCTGCCAGAACGGATCATCAGCTTCAGGTGCTCATAGCATCGCTTGCTGCGACGCTCAGATGCCGAAACAGGCGGTGCACTAAGTGATAAACTGGCTCTGAGGCAGGTGGAGGTGCAGTAGTGGTAGCAGGGGTAGCTTGAGAGGAAGAGGGGCCGACAGATGGTGTGGCTGTCTCATCAGTAGGAGTGAGGAATGGGGGTCTGTAGCCCAAAGCCAGAACGTTCCTGCTGTGAGGGATGATTTTCTTGCATTCTGCAGTAGGTGGCTTCTCATCAGTATCCTCCCAAGGCACGTCAGCTTGACGGCCAAGCTGTGTAATCAGATATGGAAAGGGGAGAGTGCCTCGGACGTGGACCCTGGCCATGTAGTACCGAATGAAGCGTGGCAGGTATAGTTCCTTACCCTCCATCACACACCATAGGAGAGTGATCATAGCGGCAGGTAGCTCCGTCTCGTGAGTACTCGGCATAATAAAGTTGCTTAGGATCTGATGCCATAGCCGAGCCTCATCATTCAAGTATGCCCGCTTGATTCCCTTAGGCATGGTGGTGTTCTGACCCATGACCCATGGAACAGTCGGGTCAAGGGCTATCCTTGCCTTGACGGCATCCCAGTCAAACATCATGAAGTGCATGTCCTCCTCAGCCTGTTGATAACCATCTGGCTTATTGGATTTAGGCAGGAGCTTCAGAACATCCTCTATGGCCTCTTCAGTGACCAGTTTCTGCTTCCCTCTTAGGTTTACTGCATTTGAGGAAGTTTTGAAGTAATTGCAGTAAAATTCCCTTACCCAGGATGCATTGACCTCAGTCAGGTTTCTCTCCAGGAAGAACCAGCCTCTTTGTTTGATCTGATCAGAGGTGTATTGCTGGAGTTCTTCTGGGATCTTCAGAGTCCTCTCCAGGTACAGGTTCCTGGAGGTTGCAAACACCGGATATTTCAGCTCACAGTATTAGTTTGCAAACTTAATGGGATCAGTAGCAGGGAGTAGCTGGTCGGCCTTCTCCTGCGGGGTAAAGTGTTTCTCCCGCCAGGAGTCATCATGCATGATGTCCAGGATGGACATGGAGGATTCTCCTCTTTTCTGTTTGCCAGTTGTTGCCTTTCCCTTTCCTTTTCTTTGGGTGTCAGACATCCTAAAAAACAGAAAATTAGGATATAATAAAAGCAGGAAAACAAGTAGGCAAATCACAAAATAAGCATATAGTGGCAAAGAAGCAGTGGAGTAATGAAAATGAGTTAAGTAAATGTGCATTAAGGATTGTATAGGAATTAGAAAAATGAGAAGAAAAATTCACAATCCAAAATGTATTAGAAACATGTTAATTAGGAAAAATTATCATCATGCCTTGGTTAGAAGGTTAAAGATAATAGTGAAAAACCAGAAGAGATGTTTTGAAAGGTTAGGTTGGTTAGGAATGAAAAAAGAGTTTAGGAGGTTAAAATTAGTGAATTAGGAAAAAGTGGGTTAGAGTAAGTGGCATGATGATCCTTTTCTAAGTAACAAGCATTCTCAATTAGAAGCTACAGTTAACTCATATCCAAACAAGGGAATCAGGTTGATGATGAATCAAAAATTAGAAGCTAAACATAAAAAAAATGCAGATGATGAACCAGGAAATCAAAAAGAATAAGAAAGCTTGCTCTGGTATTCATGAAGTAGTTTGGTAAAAGCAGAGTAAAGCAGAGTTCAAAGTACCAAAACCAAGACATGAATGGAAACAAAATAGTTTACAGAAAATTGGACAGTATTCCGGCTAAAATTGGATGTTCCCGAAAAATAAACAGTAAGCAGGACAGTTCATATGAATTAAAACAAACTGCAATTAGGTATGAACAAGAAATAACATTCATAATAGCAGCATGAACAGTACGAACAGCATATGAACAAAACTAACATCACAGCAACAGCAGAATTGCAAAATTTATGAAACAAGAAGCACGAACAGCGCAATTAAACAGGCCTAAATCCGCTAACCACATCCTAGGCTACCTAACCACCTAGAATCCACTACAACATGCATATTTAACTAGCCTAAATATGAATATAAATAGAAAAATATGTAATTAACTACGAAATGAAAGAAAGGTGGCGTTTGGCGGAACCTGGAAGGTGTATGAAAGAAGGTGGGGCAGAGAGGTGGCTGGGGGATGGTTGTGGTGGCGGCTGACGCGGTGGTTAATGGTGGTTGTGCGGCGGTGAGGGCTGTTCAGAGGCAGGGGGGTTTGGGGGGGTAATGTGGGTAGGGGGAAGGAAAGGAAGGGGGCGTTGGTGGCGGTTGGAGGCGCGATCCACGCGATCGCGTGGGGCACGCGGTCGCGTGGCTGGGGTGGAATGGGGGTCGATGCGATCGCGTGAGTGATGTGATCGCATGGAATGGGTAAATAATGAATGATGCGATTGCGTGAGGCAGGCGATCGTGTCGCTGGAAATCGTGCGAAACGCACAATTCCAGCGTCGTTTCAGCGCAAATCCCTGTCTCCTTTGGGGTGGTGTGCAATCCACGCGACGCGATCACGTTCCTCACGCTTTCGCGCGGGATGGGTGTTGTGCAGGTGACGCGATCGCGTCAGGGACGCGACCGCGTGGGTCGTTTTGTGCGAAACGCGCAACAGCCGCACGATTCCAGCACAACTTTCTGGGCGTTGGATCCTTACGCCGATTTCCAGGTCACGCGGCCGCGTGGGGGTTGTTTTTCGCAACTGACGCGATCGCATGAGTGATGCGGTCGCGTCGCACACCTACTCTCTTTTTTTTATGCAGGTATGCAATTATGCAGTATGCAATGCGAATGAATAATATTCAGGTTCAATTGAAAAGGAAAACAAAAATAAATAACACAAAATAAAACTGAAAAAGAAACGACCATACCATGGTGGGTTGTCTCCCACCTAGCACTTTTAGTTAAAGTCCTTAAGTTGGACATTGGATGAGCTTCCTGTTATGGCGGCTTGTGCTTAAATTCATCCAAAAATCTCCACCAATGCTTGGAATGTCAATAGCCTCCGGGGTCCCAAACTAGGCTTGTAAAGCTTCTAAGCAGCTTCAAACTGATGCTCAGGCTCCCGGGGTGACAAATGTCAGAATAAATTCCAGGATCCCAAACATTGCTTTTAAATCCGCCTCTGTCTTGATCTATATTTTTCCATTCAGTCGGTTTAGAAATTAGATTCTAACCAAGGTGACCAAACATTTTCCGAGATCCATTTGATTGATCATGATGCCAATCCGTGCACTTCGAATTGAAGCGTGGAACGTTATTGAACCTTGTGCACCAGCTCTGAGTGCGAGCCAATTCCCTCTTACTCTTAAAGCCACAGAGAGCTCTAAGCTGGCCATCTGTTTCAAGCAAACCATATGCAAGTGGGAAAATAAAGCTAAAGGTTAAGGATTGTACCCATTTGAAGCTTGTATTTGGTGGTAATGGCCTTGGGATAGGTGTTCCCAGTGGTTCTGTGAGTTCTACTCCCTTGTGCTCTTCGGTGAATTTCTTTACTTCCTTGCAGACTTCATCAATTGCATCCATGTCCTGATCAAAGCCTTCTATGTCTTCCTCGTCACTTAAGTTATAAACGGGAGGTTGAGAGAAATCTACCTCCGTATTATCTTCGTATTCTCTTGGGGAAGATTCTTCGATCTCAGAGAGTTCACTTGCTGATGCAAGTTCATTACTGGGAGAACTTGACTTGAGATTATCATTATCAAGGAAACTTGCTTTTAGGATTATTCCATCAAGTTCTTCATAAAAGACTTGCTTTGGGAGTTGTGCACCATCCTCCTTAGCATCAATTGTAACGTTTTTGACAGAATTCTCCATAACTCTGGATTCCCATGAAAGTTCAGCGTCTCCTAAGTCTTCAACCAACTCCTCTTCGTTTACAATGACAGCTTCCTCTACTTGTTCCAGTACGAAGTCATGCCCTGTTCTGTCCACTGGAGTTTCTAGTATCTCCTTCATGCTACGCTCATCATTAGATTGTCCACACGGAGTTGTGGGAGGTCCATGAATGTTCAAACGTCTAGAAGATAATTGACTTATTACTTGCTCCAGTTGATAAAGGGTTGTTTGAAGTTGATCTACTGTTTCCTTGAGGCGAACCTCTGATTCTCGGGGTGATGGATTTGGACGTGGTACATGGGGAAGTGGTGGTGTTTGGGAGTAATTGGATTGGAATTGGGGTAAATGAGGAATCATATGGTGGTGAACCTCTGATTCTTGGGGTGATAGATTTGGACGTGGTATATGGGGAAGTGGTGGTATTTGGGAGTAATTGGATTGGAATTCGGGTAAATGAGGATCATATGGTAGTGAATGGTGAAAAGGAGCTTGTGAGTGTGGTAGTGCAAAGTTATGTTGAGAGGATGGCCTATAAGCACAGGGTGGGGCTTGTAGGTAACTACAAGGTTGTCCACCATGTCTATTGGCTTGGCATGCATTGTAGAATGGTCTTTGTCCATGATATCTTGGAGGGTGTTGTTGCCTAAAGGGTTGATCAGATCCTCTTGGCTCCATCCATCATTGATTGCGCTGACCTTGATGCATGTTCCTGTTATAACTTTTACTCCTTTCAACAATATTAGAACCAAACTCAAAGCGAGAGGGGTGAGAATTCATGGTAGCTAATAAAAATAAAAGGGGAAAATAAAGACAAATAAACAAGTAAAAGAAAAGTATTTACAATAACCAATAATATGGCACACAATTGCAGTTCCCCGGCAACGGCGCCATTTTGACGTTAGGATTTTTGCTAGTAAAGAATTTTATAAAAATAGTCGCATTGTAGATATAGTTTCTAAACCAACAGAAATCCCTTCGTACAAACGTTTTGGTTGTCACAAATAACAAACCCCTTAAAAATTGATAACCGAAGTATTTAAACCTCGGGTCGTCTTCTCAAGGAACTGCAGGGAAGTATGTTCTTATTATTGGTTATGAAGATTGTAAATCGGGGTTTTGAAGATGAGGAACAAGTGATTTGAATTGCAATTAAAATAAGTAAAAGACTGTAAAACAAATAAAAAACTGTAAAATAAATTTTTGGCAAGGTATGAGAAATTATAAGTCCTATCCTAGTTATCCTTATCAATGATAATGAAGATTGAATCTTAATTCCACTTAGTTAGCATTTACTTAAAGCAAAGAAAGGTCCAGTGACTAATTAGTCTGATCTTCAAATCCTAGTTAATCCCTAAGGAAAGATTGGGATTATTGAAGTTCAATTCAATCAGCAAAGATAACAATTATCAATCTTGTTGAGTTTGATAACTCCTGAGTTACTGATTTATTAACCAAGACCAAAAGAGAAAAAGTAAATCTACTGGAATAAAAATGTCTTCAGATTAGAAGCAACAGTGATATAAATAAAAGAAAGCAATCATAAATTGAAATACCTCAAATAATATTAATTCAAAGAATAATCTGTAACATAGGAGAATTCATAAACCAAGTTGAAAAGATAAATAAAAAGGAATGTTGAACCTGATAAAAAGAGATAATCCTGAAAGCGAATAAAATCCTAAATCTAAATCCTAATCCTAAAGAGAGAAGAGAGAACCTCTCTCAAAACTAAATCTAATTCATGAAAAGTAACTAATTAGAGACTCTCCTCTGAATGGATGCATTCTCTCACTTCATAACCTCGGATCTGTGCCTTCTGGACTTGGATTTGGGCCAAAAAGGGCTTCAGAAATCGCTGGGAGCGTTTTCTGTACTTTCTGGTGAGTAGCCTCTATCACGCGTCCACGTGGGTCACGCGGTCACGTCATTTGGAGTTTTCCTTGTCACGCGGTCGCTTCAGTCATGCGTCCGCGTCATATGCGTTTCGCTTAAGGTGCGCGATCGTGTCAATCATGCGGTCGCGTCACTGCCATTTCGCGCTGGCATACGGCCGCGTCGTCCATGCAATCGCGTCACTGCCAGTTTCTTCAAAAACTCCGTTTTATGCTTTCCTTCCAATTTTGCATGTTTCCTTTCCATCCTTTAAGTCATTCCTGCCTTAGAAGATCTGAAACTACTCAACACACGAATCACGGTATCGAATGGAAATAAAGGGTAATTAAAATAATTACTTTTAAAGCATAGGAAACATGTTTTTAACATACATCACATAATAAGGAAGGGAAAGTAAAACCATGCAATTTATATGAATAAGTGAGTGAAGGATTGAATAAATCACTTAAATTAGGCACAAAATATATCATAAAATATGGGTTTATCAGCAAGGTTAGCCTTCCCTCATCTCATTTGTCACCTATGCAATTCAGCTGGAATTGTCATAGAGGGAGACATCCTCATTGAAGAGGAAAAGCCCATCACTAAGAAAAGGATGGAGCAAACAAGAGAGCCCACTCATGGACCTCAACAAGAACATGAGGAAGTTCCTCATCATGAAATCCCTAAGATGCCTCAAGGGATGCATTTTCCTCCACATAATTATTGGGAGCAAATCAACACCTCCCTAAGAGAATTGAGTTCCAACATGGGACAACTAAGGATGAAGCACCAAGAGCATTCCATCCTCCTCCATGAAATTAGAGAAGACCAAAGAGCCATGAGGAAGGAGCAACAAAGGCAAGGAAGAGACATTGAGGAGCTCAAGCACTCCATAAGATCTTCAAAAGGAAGAACTAGCCGCTATCACTAAGGTGGACCCGTTCTTTAATTTCCTTGTTCTTATTTTTCTATTTTTTCGAAAATTATGCTTTATGTTTTGTCTATGTTTGTGTCTTTATTACATGATCATTAGTGTCTAGTATCTATGTCTTAAAGTTATGAATGTCCTATGAATCCATCACTTTTCTTAAATGAAAAATGTTTTTATTTGCAAAAGAACAAGAAGTAAATGATTTCGAATTCTATCTTGAAGTTAGTTTAATTATTTTGATGTAGTGGCAATACCTTTTGTTTTCTGAATGAATGCTTGAATAGTGCATATTTTTGAATTTGTTGTTTATGAATGTTAAAACTGTTGGCTCTTGAAAGAATAATGAAAAAAGAGAAATGTTATTGATAATCTGAAAAATCATAAAATTGATTCTTGAAGCAAGAAAAAGCAGTGAATAGACAAAGCTTGCAAAAAAAAAGAGAAAGAAAAAGAAAAAGCATGCAGAAAAAGCCAATAACCCTTTAAACCAAAAGGCAAGGGTAAAAAGGATCCAAGACTTTGAGCATTAATAGATAGGTGGGCCCAAAGGAATAAAATTCTGGCCTAAGCGGCTAAACCAAGCTGTCCCTAACCATGTGCTTGTGGCGTGAAGGTGTCAAGTGAAAAGCTTGAGACTGAGCGGTTAAAGTCATGGTCCAAAACAAAAAGAGTGTGCTTAAGAGCTCTAGACACCTCTAACTGGGGACTCTAGCAAAGCTGAGTCACAATCTGAAAAGGTTCACCCAGTTCTGTGTCTGTGGCATTTATGTATCCGGTGGTAATACTGGAAAACAAAATGCTTAGGGTCATGACCAAGACTCTAATTGAAGCTAATTTTCATTAATAAGTTTGGAATTTATTGTATTTTCTCTTTTTTTATCCTATTTTGTTTTTAGTTGCTTGGAGACAAGCAAAAATTTAAGTTTGGTGTTGTGATGAGCGGATAATTTATACCCTTTTTGGCATTGTTTTTACATAGTTTTTAGTATGATTTTGTTATTTTTTAAATATTTTTATTAGTTTTTATTCAAAAATTACATTTCTGGACTTTAGTATGAGTTTGTGTATTTTTCTATGATTTCAGGTATTTTCTAGCTGAAATTGAGGGACCTGAGCAAAAATCTGATTCAGAGGCTGAAAATGGACTGCAGATGCTGTTGGATTCTGACCTCCCTGCACTCGAAGTGGCTTTTCTGGAGCTACAAAATTCCAATTGGTGCGCTGTCAATTGCAATGGAAAGTAGACATCCTGGGCTATCCAGCAATATATAATAGTTCATACTTTTCTTGAGATTTGATGGCCCAAACTAGCGCTCAAGGTCAGCCTAAAACATCTTAGCGTAAAACGCCCAAACTAGCACCAAAGCTGGCGTTTAACTCCAGGAACAGCCTATGCACGAAAAAGCTTCAATCCTCAGCCCAAGCACACACTAAGTGGGCCTCGGAAGTGGATTTCTGCACTATCTGCACTTAGTTACTCATTTTATGTAAACCCTAGTTACTAGTTTAGTATAAAAACTACTCTTAGAGAGCATTGTACACGTTTGGGGGCTGGCCTCACGGCCATGCCTAGACCTTTTTCACTTATGTATTTTCTACGGTGGAGTTTCTACACTCCATAGATTAAGGTGTGGAGCTCTGCTGTTCTTCATGAATTAATGCAATTACTACTGTTTTTCTATTCAATTCATGCCTACTTCTTCTCCAAGATATACTCTTGTACTTAATTCAGTTAAGTCAGAATGAAGGGGTGACCCGTGACAATCACCCAATCTTTGTTACTCGCTTAGCCAAGATCACGTGCCTAACAACCACAACGCGATCTACATGATGTTGAACGTAGTCATTAGACAAAATCCAGAGTATATTCTCTTGGGTTTCTAATCTATGATTCACATCGTCTCTCCTAACAACAGAGCATCTGAATCTGAGACCAGAACCTTCGCGGTATAGGCTAGAACCATTAGCAGCTTTCCTGAGATCCGAAAAGTCTAAACCTTGCTTGTGGTATTCCGAGTAGGATCTGGGAAGGGATGACTGTGATGAGCTTCAAACTTGCGAATGTTGGGTGCAGTGACAGTGTGCAAAAGGACAATGGTCCTATTCCGACGCTAGCGGGAACCAACAGATGATTAGCCGTGCGGTGACAGCTCATATGGATTTGTTTTCATCCGAGAAGATCATACGGCTTGCCATGGAAGGAGGTAATTCATGATTGGAAGAAGGCAGTAGGAAAGCAGAAGTTCAGAAGCAACAAAGCATCTCCAAACGCTTATCTGAAATTCCCACCAATGAATTACATAAGTAACTTTATCTTATTTTATATATTATTTATATTTTAATTGTCAAAACCTCATAACCATTTGAATCTGCCTGACTGAGATTTACAAGGATGATCATAGCTTGCTTCAAGCCGACAATCTCCGTGGGATCGACCCTTACTCACGTAAGGTTTATTACCTGGATGACCGAGTGCACTTGCTGGTTAGTTACGTGGGTTCGTCTAAGAAGTCTTGAGATGACATTTTCCCACACCAAGTTTTTAGCGTTGTAGCCAGGGAACGAACAATCACGATTTTGCGTACCACTTGCCTCCCAACAAGCGCTCTTTTAGTGTCATTAGCTTGACCTTTTGTTCATGAATTTATTCCTCTTCTTCCAGTTTGTTAAGAGGAATTACCTTAAGTGGAGAGAGGGACCAGTTAATGCCCCCTTGCTTTGAGTGCTTCTTCCCAACAAGCTTTCTTTTGTGATTGGCTTGAGTGAACTTGCATGTTGGGTCAGCAGTTGGATTGTTCTTTGACCTTCTCCTCTTCATGGATACGGTTCTTTGTTTCTCGGCCACAATCCTCTTTTTCGTGCTTGTTTCTACTGTCTTCACATATTTGATCTCAGAACTTGGATATTGTTAGATAGTTGGAGCATCCTCTTAGTCAAGAGCTTCTTGAATTGGTGGTTCAATGAACTCACCTTTTATGCAACTCTCTGTTTCATTGGAGTATGGACTCCCTTGTTTAGCTTCCTCCCTTTCTTCTACATGATGTGGCATTGAGTCTTTTAGGAGTGAGTTTGCATGTTCTTTTGTCATCCCTAGTAGCCTCTGTGGGTATGGAGCCTTAGGCTTATATACTCTCACAACCTCCTCCTACTTCATAGGAATCTCACTTGGTATGGGTGCCTATTTTTCTTGTTCTTCTGATTCCTCCCCTGTAACCTCCATTTGGTCCTCATCCTTCTTACTAAGCTCTCCTTCAAAGTATTTTGCTATATGGTTTAAATTTGCTTCCATGTTTTTGAAGGTGATGGCTTGCGTTTCTGTCAATGCTCTAGACCATTGAATGAACTCCTCTATTGCTATTTTATCCTCTTTCTTTATCTTTATCATTTTTTCAAGGAGGAGTTCTATCCTATAAAGTTGATCTAAAGGGGGTTGTGTAGGTTGTGATGGTTGGTTGGGGGGGCTTGTGAATGGAATTCGTTGTTTTGTGGTTGTGTGTTCTGAGAGTGGTATGACTCTTGTGGGTAATGGAATGAGTTTTATAGACTGTGAAAAGAATTGTGTATAGTGGAATGAATTTTGTGAATGGTGAAATGAATTGTATGGATCTAGGAAGGAATTTTGTGCTGAAGCATACTCAAGTGATGAAGAACTTGGACATGTAAAACTAGGAGGAGAGGTTGGATAATTAAGAGGTCATGGCTTTTGATGAATGGGGTATGAATGAGTAAAATTCCTTCGATTTTGATCTTCCCAGCCACAACTTGAGTAGTGATCAATTTCACCAAAATAAGGACCATTTTGTGGCTCTGGGAAGTACCCCATTTCAGCTTCTTGCTGCTCCCACCAACCATGAGCATAATAACATGAATCATCCTGTGGTGGTGGAAAGCTTCCCTGGAAATTTGATTGACTAGAATATGATGGATGCTCCATTTTTTCTTGCAAGATGCTCTGTCTCAAACAATAATCGCCAAAAGACATTGGAATCTCCATTGTCATTAATGAGAAAATCTTAGTGAGGCAATATTACAAACAGCTAGTGGTTAGTGTGCTAAAAAGTAAATGATCAAAGAAAAATAACTCAAAGTGTAGAAAATAGTAGTAACAAACTGAGACGAAAACTATTAACAAAAGAAAAGAAAAATGTTCAATCTAGTTATCCTCCAATTTAATAATTGTCAATACAAAACCAATCCCCAGCAACGGCGCCATAAACTTGATTCACTCGAAAACTGTCTCTCAACAATTTCCTACCGGCAAGTGTACCTGATTGTCATCAAGTAAAAACTCACTGTAGAGTGAGGTCGAATCCCACAGGGATTGGTTGGTTGATCAATGTTGATTGGAGAATTATGCTAGTTGAGCGAAATCAAAATTGGGTTGAGATTGCAGGATGTAAATTTGGCGGAAAACTTGAATTGCAAGAAATTAAATGACAAAAATTAAAGTGTGAGAAATTAAATGACAGAAGCTTAGATTGCATGAAATTAAACGGGAATGGGGATTAAGCATGAAATTAAAGAGCAGAAAGTAAATAAAATGGGTAGATCAGAGATGGAGATTCATTGGGTTTCAGGAGATATTGAATTCTCCGGATCAAATCATTTTCATCTCTTCCTCAATCAATGCATTCATTGACATTGCTTGGCAATCTTAGATGATTGGGTCCCAATGTGTTGGCTCACCAATCTCTCTAAGCATGAACAATTGCCCAATGTCTTGATTTAATTGCTCATGAAAAGAGTTGAAGTACGGTCATTGACTATACAACACAAATTCATAGATCAAAGTATTGGTAGGATTAAATGTCACAATATCCATCCAACCCCCAATCTAATCCAATGTGAGAAAGCAATTCTAGCATGAATTCTTCATTACTCTCTCAAGGATCTGAAGAATTCCAATTATGGATAGCTTCTCTATCAAGACAACTATCCAATTGAATTAAGATCGAAAGCTTTCTAACAAAAATCAAGAGAAAAGAAAGAAGAACAAGATGAAAACTACTATTGATCTATTGAATTACAATAGAGCTCCCTAACCCAATGAAAGGGGTTTAGTTGTTCAAAGCTATCAAAATGGAAAATGGAATTGAAGGATACGTTGCAGAATTGAAAGAATTGTAGAAAATTAAAATGAACAGAAAGTAAAAAGTGCCGTCCAAAAGTCCCTCTAACTTAAATTCTAAGCTATTTATACACTTTCTTCCATTGATCTTTAATTTCTGAATTGGGCTTTTGGCCTTGATGGAATTGGGTTGAAATGGCTTCCAATTCATTTCCCTTGATGTTCAGAAGAGATATGTTTGAATTGCAAAGTTCTGGTGCTCAAGTTGGAGTCAACGTTTGATGGCCAACGTTGACTCAAACGCCATTTTAAAAACCAGATGAAGTTGTTGTCATTGGCATTTGACTCAACGTTGGAGGGCCAACGTTTTTCTACCCATGCGTTTTACTCAACGTTGGAGGGCCAACGTTCAGCTATCCACGAGTACACGTGCACCACGCATATGCGTGAAGGCTGTGATTTTGCTCTTTCACGCGTGCGCATACACCACGCTTACGCGTGCATTGCCATTTTTCCCATCCACGCGTACGCGTCACTGACGTTGGAGGCAGCATTTGAGGCAACGTTGGACCTCCAATATTCGTTTGGTGACGCATACGCGTGACCCACGCGTACGCGTTGATAGACAATTTTGCCATTCCACGCGTGCGTGTGACTCACGCTTGCGCGTGGATATAAAAATTTTGCTCTTTCACGCGTACGCGTCATAGACGCGTACGCATTTCTCAAAAATCATTTAGCTCCAGAATTGAGCATTTTATCACAACGTTGGGGGGTAATGTTGGCTTGCCAACATTCCCTCAAACATGAGCACCAGCAAATCATGCAGAGACTTGATCTGCCTCCCTTCCAACGTTGCTTCTTCTTCATCTTTTCTATGCTCCTTCTTCAATTTCCTTCTATGCCTTCCTTCACCTGTCATCAACCAATACATGAATCAAAGCCTTGCTAAAGTCATGAGAATTCTCATCATTCTTAGCATACAAGTAATTATAGCATAATTCTGTTGAAATTGCATCAAATTAACTATGGTTGGATAAATCCAGGCATGCATGAATTTCTACCCCAATTGCTTACTTATAACTCAAGAAAGTGCATAAAACCTATTAAAAACAAAGAAAAAGGCAAGTGAAACTAGCCTAAGATGCCTTGGCATCAGGCATCCTCCTATAGGCAAAGACTCTGAATGGACAGGTGAAGGAGGTATTTTCTTTGTCATTGGGATCCACCACTATCTGATTGTATCCAGAGTATCCATCCAAGAAGCAGTAGTAGGCATGGCCAGCCAATCTTTCTAACATTTGATCAATGAAGGGAAAGGGAAGTGATCCTTCCTTATAGCCTCATTCAATCTTCTATAATCAATACACATTCTCTACCTCGTCACTGTCCTTGTAGGGACGAGTTCATTCTTCTCATTGAAGATGATAGTCATGCCTCCTTTTTTTGGTACCACTTGAACTGGGCTCACCCAAGGGCTTTCAGAAATTGGGTATATGATTCCAGTATTCCACAACTTCATCACCTTCTTTTGAACCACTTCCTTCATGGTTGGGTTAAGCCTTCTCTGAGGTTGCACCATATGTCTTGAGTCCTCTTCTAGCAGGATCTTATGCATGCAAATAGCATGGCTTATACCCTTGATGTCATCAATTGTCCATCCTAAAGCTGTTTTGTGAATTTTCAACACTTCAATCAGCTTTGTTTCATCTTCCATGCTTAAGGAGGAATTGATTATTACTGGCAGGGTCTCCTTTCCTCCGAGAAATGCATACTTGAGATGAGGAGGGAGGGGCTTCAACTCTAGTTTTGGCACCTCCTCTATCTTGTCTTTAAAATAGATTTCAGTTACTTTCTCTTCCAAAACATCTTGCTCTGTTTCTATTTCTTCTTCTTGTTCCTCCTAACCGTTTGCTCCAAGTACTTTTTCCACCAAATCTTCTATCATTTGCACTCTCATATGCTTTTCTTTCTCAGGGGAATATTGTATTTCTTTAAAGACATTAATGATCATTTGCTCATCGTGCACCCTGAGAATTATTTCACCTTTCTCTACATCAATGATGGCCCTTACTGTGGCTAAGATAGGTCGCCCCAAGATAATCGAGTTTTGTCCCTCTTCTTCCATGTCTAAAATGACAAAATCGGCAGGGAAGATGAATTTTCCAACCTTCACCAATAAATTCTCTACAACTCCATTAGGTATCTTCAGTGATCTATCTGCCATTTGAAGTGACATTCTGATAGGTTTAACTTCCTCTATTGCAAGCTTTTTAATCATTGAGAGAGGCATCAAATTGATGCTGGCACCTAAATCACAGAAATCTCTTTCCAATGTCATGTTGCCTATGGTGCATGATATGATGAAGCTCCTTGGGTCTTTGAGTTTTGGTGAAATGCCTCTTTGAATTACTGCACTGCACTCTTGGGTCAAGATTACGGTCTCCTTTTCATTCCAGCTTCTCTTCTTATTTATTAGTTATTTAAGAAATTTTGCATATAATGGCATCTGCTCCAATGCTTCAGCAAGTGGGAGGTTGATTTCCAGCTTCTTAAAAATCTCTACGAACTTGGGAAATTACTGGTCTTTGGGGTTATGGCAGAGGGGGGATATAAGGCTTCACCTCCTTTCTCTGCTCTTATGGTTGCTCTTCCATGACTTGTTTCTCTTTCTTTGAGACTTGAGGCTCTTCCTCCTACCTGGAACTTTCTTTGTCATGCTTGTCCTCCTCTACTTGCTTCTTGCTAGCATCTTTCTCATTCTCCAAAGTTTTTCCACTCCTGAGTTAAATTGCCTTGCATTCTTCTTTGGGATTTGGAATGGTATCACTTGGAAAAGCATTGTTTGGTCTTTCAACTGTTTGCTTGGAAAATTGTCTGATTTGTCTCTCCAAATTCCTTAGTGAGGCCTCGTGATTCTTGTTGGCCAATTCTTGATGCTTTATCATTTTCTCCATCATCTTCTCCAAGTTGGAGATTCTTTAGGATTTTTGGGGTGGCTGTGGTTGAGCGTTGGATGCTGATGGTGGATGGAAGTTATTTTGGTTAGTTGAGGGATTATTTGGTGGGTAGTAGGTGGATGGGAGATGATTATTTTGTGGTTTTCTATATGGATTTTGGTTAGTGTTCTGGTTGTTTTGGTGGTTTGTGTTGCGGGAGTTGCTTGGGTTGGAATTTCTTTGCCATAAATTCTGGTTTTCTCCCCATTTTAGATTTGGGTCATTCCTCCAATAGGAGTTGTAAGTGTCCCCATGGAACTCATTCTGTCCAGATCCTTGGTTGTGCATATACAGAACTTGTTCAGGTTGCTGCTCTTCAGAGCTTTCTTCATTTTGTCCCCATACAACTGGTGGTTGGTTGGATGAGCTTACTGCAGCAAGTTGTAGTCCATGCATCCTCTTTGACATTATTTCTATTTGTTGTTGAAGTTGTTAATACATAATCTTGTTTTGAGCCAATATTGTATCAACACCTTTAAGCTCAAATACACCTCTCTTGTGAGATACTTGTCTTTCAGAGGTGTAGACATATTCATTGTTGGCAACCATGTCTATGAGTTCATGGGCTTCTTGTGCAGTCTTCATCATTTGCAATGATCCTCCTGAAGAGTAATCTAAGGCTTTCCTTGAACTCATGGATAGACCTTCATAGAAATTTTAGAGCTCAACCCACTCACCGAATATTCCCTCTGGGCACCTACTGATCAAAGCTTTATACCTTTCTCAAGCTTCATATAATGACTCTCCCTCTATACTATAAATTCCAAAATATCAATGAAACTTAGCTCCAATCAGATGAGCGGGACTATTAGCTTTTTGCCTTTGAACAGTTTTGGCATCTCACTCTATCCTTTGAAGTTCAGAATGATTGGCATCTATAGGAACTCAGAATTTTGATAGTGTTATTGATTCTCCTAGTTTAGTACGTTGATTCTTGAACACAGTTATTTTATGAGTCTTGGCCGTGGCCCTAAGAACTTTGTTTTCCAGTATTACCACCGGATACATAAATGCCACAGACACATAATTAGGTGAACCTTTTCAGATTGTGACTCAGCTTTGCTAGAGTCCCCAATTAGAGGTGTCCAGGGTTCTTAAGCACACTCTGTTTTTGCTTTGGACCTCGACTTTAACCGCTTAGTCTCAAGTTATCACTTGACACCTACACGCCACAAGCATATGGTTAGGGACAGCTTGGTTTAGCCACTTAGGCCAGGATTTTATTCCTTTAGGCCCTCCTATCCACTGATGCTCAAAGCTTTGGATCCTTTTTATTACCCTTGCCTTTTAGTTTAAAGGGTTACTGGCTTTTTGCTCTTGCCTTTTGGTTTTAAGAGCTTTTGGCTTTTTCTGCTTGCTTTTTCTTTTTCTTTCTCTTTTTTTCGCCATTTTTCTTTTTTTTTTTCGCAAGCTTTTGTATTCACTGCTTTTTCTTGCATCAAGAATCAATTTCATAATGTTTCAGATTATCAATAACATTTCTCCTTTTCATCATTCTTTCAAGAGCCAACATATTTAACATTCATAAACAACAAATTCAAAAATATGCACTGTTCAAGCATTCATTCAGAAAAACAGAAAGTATTGCCACCACATCAAAGTAATTAAGCTAATTTCAAAGATGAATTTGAAATCCATGTACTTCTTGTTCTTTTGTTTTTAGAACATTTTTCATTTAAGAGAGGTGATGGATACATAGGACATTCATAGCTTTAAGACATAGACAATTAAATACTAATGATCATATAGTAAAGACACAAACATAAATAAAAGCATAGTAAACAAAAAAAAAATTAATAGACAAGGAGATTAAGGAACGGGTCCACCTTAGTGAGGGTGGCTTCTTCCTCCTCTTGAAGAACCAATGGTGTTCTTGAGCTCCTCTATGTCTCTTCCTTGCCTTTGTTGCTCCTCCCTCATAGCTCTTTAGTCTTCTCTAATTTCATGAAGGAGGATGGAATGCTCTTGGTGCTCCACCCTTAGTTGTCCCATGTTGGAACTTAATTCTCCTAGGGAGGTGTTAATTTGTGGAGGAAAGTGCATCCCCTGAGGCATCTCAGGGATTTCATGGTGAGGAATTTCCTCATGCTCTTGTCGAGGTCCATGATCTCTTGTTTGCTCCATCCTTTTCTTGGTGATGGGCTTGTGAGATGAATCTATCCATCTCCCATGACTCAGAGGTGGAAGCTTTTTCCTTCCCTTTCCTCTTTCTAGAGGTTTTGCTGGCCTTAGGTGTCATAAATAGTTATGGAAAAATGAAAAGCAATGCTTTTACCATACCAAACTTAGAAGGTTTGCTCATCCTCGTGCAAAAGAAGAGAAGAGGGAGTAGAAAAAAAAGAAAATAGATGAGATGGGGAGGTGTGAGTGGTTCGGCCAAGGGGGTTTTAGGTGGTTAGGATGTGTGAAAAGGAAGGAGTGATGGTTTGAATTTGAGTGGGTGGGTGTAGGTGGGTTGTATGATGGTTTTGGAGGAGTAATGTAGTTGATTGGTGGAGGTTATTTTGGGGAAGAGTGTTATGGAAAGGTGTGAAGAGGAGAGAAGAAGAGAGGTGGTGTAGGTGGGGATCCTGTGGGGTCCACAGATCCTGTGGGGATCCTGTGTGGTCCACAGATCCTATGGGGTCAAGGACTTAACATCCCTGCTCCAATTAGGCATGCAAAACGCCCTTTATATGCAATATTGGCGTTTAACGCCATACTGCTGCCTATTTTTGGCGTTAAATGCCCAAATGTAGCATGTATCTGGCGTTTAACACTAGGTTGATGCTTGTTTCTGGCGTTAAACGCCAGCTTGGTGCTTGTTTCTGGCGTTAAACGCCAGACAGATGCTTGTTTCTGGCGTTTAAACGCCAGAATGTTCTTCATCTAGGGTGTGCATTTTTTATGCTATTTTTCATTCTGTTTTTGATTTTTCAATAGTTTTTGTGACTTCACATGATCATCAACCTAAAGAAAACATAAAATAGCAATGGAAAATAAATAGATATAAATAAATAACATTGGGTTGCCTCCCAACAAGTACTTCTTTAAAGTCAATAGCTTGACAGTGAGCTCTCATGGAGCCTCACAGATGTTCAGAGCGTTGTTGGGACCTCCCAACACCAAACTTAGAGTTTGAATGTGGGGGTTCAATGCCAAACTTAGAGTTTGGTTGTGGCCTCCCAACACCAAACTTAGAGTTTGACTGTGGGGGCTTTGGTTGACTCTGCAGTGAGAGAAGCTTTTCATGCTTCCTCTCCATGGTTACAGAGGGAGATCCTTGGGTTTTAAACACAAGGTTGTCCTCATTCAGTTGAAGGACCAACTCTCCTCTGTCCATATCAATCACAGCTTTTGCTGTGGCTAGGAAGGGTCTTCCAAGGATGATGGATTCATCCTCATCCTTCACGGTGTCTAGGATTATGAAATCAGCAGGGATGTAAAGGCCCTCAACCTTTACTAACATGTCCTCTACTAGTCCATAAGCCTGTTTCATGGATTTGTCTGCCATATCTAATGAGAATTTGGCAGCCTGTACCTCAAAGATTCCTAGTTTCTCCATTATAGAGAGTGGCATTAAATTTATGCCTGACCCCAGGTCACACAGAGCCTTCTCAAAGGTCATAGTGCCTATGTTACGGGGTATTAAGAATTTACCAGGATCCTATTTCTTTAGAGGTAGAGTTTGTTGAACCAAGGCATTTAGTTCCTTGATGAGCAATGGAGGTTCATCCTCCCAAGTCTCATTACCAAATAATTTGGCATTCAGCTTCATGATTGCTCCTAAATACTGAGCAACTTGCTCTTCAGCAATGTCTTCATCCTCTTCAGAGGAAGAGTAGTCATCAGAGCTCATGAATGGTAAAAGGAGGTTCAATGCAATCTCTATGGTCTCTAGATGAGCCTCAGATTCCTTTGGTTCCTCAAAGGGAAATTCCTTTGGTCTCACTGAACGTCCTAGGAGGTCTTCCTCACTAGGATTCACGTCCTCCTCCTCCTCTTTGGGTTCGGCCACACCAAGTAAGGTAATGGCCTTGCACTCTCTTTTTGGATTCTCTCCTGTATTGCTTGAGAGAGTACTAGGAGGGGTTTCAGTGACTCTTTTACTTAGCTGGCCCACCTGTGCCTCCAAACTTCTAATGGAGGACCTTGTTTCATTCATGAAACTTAAAGTGGCCTTAGATAGATCAGAGACTATATTTGCTAAGATAGATGGATTCTGCTCAGAATTTTCTGTCTGTTGCTGAGTGGATGATGGAAAGGGCTTGCTATTGCTAAACCTGTTTCTTCCACCATTATTAAAGCCTTGTTGAGGCTTTTGTTGATCTTTCCATGAGAAATTTGGATGATTTCTCCATGAGGGATTATAGGTATTTCCATAGGGTTCCCACATGTAATTCACCTCTGCTATTGCAGGGTTCTCAGGATCGTAAGCTTCTTCTTCAGAAGATGCCTCTTTAGTATTATTGGATGCAGCTTGCAATCCATTCATACTCTGAGAAATCATATTGACTTGCTGAGTCAATATTTTGTTCTGAGACAATATGGCGTTCAGAGCATCAATTTCAAGAACTCTCTTCCTCTGAGGCGTCCCATTACTCACAGGATTCCTTTCAGAAGTGTATATGAACTGGTTATTTGCAACCATGTCAATGAGTTCCTAAGCTTCTGCAGGCGTTTACTTTAGGTGAATGGATCCACCTGCAGAATGGTCCAATGACATCTTTGATAATTCAAACAGACCATCATAGAATATATCCAGGATGGTCCATTCTGAAAGCATGTCAGAAGGACACTTTTTGGTCAGTTGCTTATATCTCTCCCAAGCTTCATAGAGGGATTCACCTTCTTTCTATTTGAAGGTTTGAACATCCACTCTAAGCTTGCTAAGCTTTTGAGGAGGAAAGAACTTGGTTAAGAAAGCCGTGACTAGCTTATCCCAAGAGTTCAGGCTGTCTTTAGGTTGAGAGTCCAACCATATTCTAGCTCTG
>NC_029789.2:83666352-83685747 GCF_000816755.2 Arachis ipaensis | reverse complement strand
CATTACTCACAGGATTCCTTTCAGAAGTGTATATGAACTGGTTATTTGCAACTATGTCAATGAGTTCCTAAGCTTCTGCAGGCGTTTACTTTAGGTGAATGGATCCACCTGCAGAATGGTCCAATGACATCTTTGATAATTCAAACAGACCATCATAGAATATATCCAGGATGGTCCATTCTGAAAGCATGTCAGAAGGACACTTTTTGGTCAGTTGCTTATATCTCTCCCAAGCTTCATAGAGGGATTCACCTTCTTTCTATTTGAAGGTTTGAACATCCACTCTAAGCTTGCTAAGCTTTTGAGGAGGAAAGAACTTGGTTAAGAAAGCCGTGACTAGCTTATCCCAAGAGTTCAGGCTGTCTTTAGGTTGAGAGTCCAACCATATTGTAGCTCTGTCTCTTACAGCAAACGGGAAAAGCATAAGCCTGTAGACCTCGGGATCAACCCCATTGGTCTTAACAGTATCACAGATCTGTAAGAATTCAGTTAAGAACTGAAAAGGATCTTCTGATTGAAGTCTATGAAACTTGTAGTTCTATTGCATCAGATAAAATAATTGAGGCTTTAGCTCAAAATTGTTTGCTCCAATGGCAGGGATTGAGATGCTTCTTCCATGTAAGTTGGAATTTGGTGCAATAAAGTCACCAAGCATCTTCCTTGCATTGTTATTATTTTCGGCCATGTCTCCTTTTTCGAAAATTTCTGTCAGATTTTCTCTAGAGAGTTATGCTTTAGCTTCGCTTAGCTTCCTCTTCAGAGTCCTTTCAGGTTCTAGATCAGCTTCAACAAGAATGTTCTTATCCTTGTTCCTGCTCATATGAAAAAGGAGAAAACAGAAAAGAAGAGGAATCCTCTATGTCACAGTATAGAGATTCCTTTTATGTGAGTAGAAGAAAAAAAGAAATTCGAACACAGCAAGAGGGAGAGGGTTTGAATTTTTAAGAAGAAGAGAAGTGTTAGTAGATAAATAAATAAATAGAAGGAGATGAGAGAGGGATAGTTGGAGGTCCAACTATGGCTCCAACTATGCACCTTTCCTGGCCAACGTTTGAGGTATAGTTGGAGGTCCAACTTTGGCTCCCACTATGCACCTCTTGAGTAGAACATTTGAGGCAATGTTGGAGCACCAACTTTGGCTCCAACGTTAATCTCTCTTTCTCTTCATCAACATTTGAGGCAACGTTAGTGAGCCAACTTTGGCCACCAACGTTGCTTCCTTTTGCTCCTTTCCATGGCCCTTTTGTTGCTTGTTTGCTTTCCCTTCCTCAGCTTCTTTTCCACCTATCATCAATCAAACAATTGCATTAAAGTTTGCTATAATCACAAGAAGTTTGCATCATTCAATCATCAAGTAAAAATTTCAAAAATCTTGATGTCGTGAAAACTGTCTCTCAACAATTTTCTACCGGCAAGTGCACCAGATTGTCGTCAAGCGAAAACTGACTATAGAGTGGGGTCGAATCCCACAGGGATTGGTTGGTTGATCAATGTTAATTGGAGAATTGTTCTAGTTGAACTGAATCAAATTTGAAATTGCGATCGCAGAATGTAAATTGGCGGGAAACTTATATTGCAAGAAATTAAATAAACAAAAATTAAATTGCAGAATGTAAGAGCAGAAACTTAAATTGCACGAAATTAAATGGCAGAAGCTTGAATTGCAAGAAATTAATTGGGAATAGGGATTAAGCATGAAATTAAAGAGCAGAATGTAATAAGAATGGGTAAGATCAGAGTAGGGAATTCACTGGGTTTAAGGAGATATTGAACTCTCCGGATCAAATCATTTTCATCTCTTCCTCAATCAATGCATTCATTGACTTTTCTTGGAAATCATAGATGATTGGATCCCAATGTCTTGGCTCACCAATCTCTCTAAGCATGAACAATTGCCCAATGTCCTGATTTAGTTGCTCATGGGAAGAGTTAAAGTTTGGTCACTGATTATACCACACATTTTCATAAATCAAAGTATTGGTAGGATTAAATGTCACAATATCCATCTAACCCCAATCTAATCCAATGTGAGAAAGCAATTCTAGCATGAATGCTTCATCCCACTCTCAAGGATCAGAAGGATTCTAATTATGAATAGTGTCTCTGTCAAGACAACTATCCAATTGAATTAAGATCGAAAGCTTTCTAACAAAATTAAGAGAAAAGATAGAAGAAGAAGATGAAAACTATTATTGATCCATTGAATTACAATAGAGCTCCCTAACCCAATGAAAGGAGTTTAGTTGTTCATAGCTCTCAAAATGGAAAACGGAATTGAAATATACATTGCAAAATGAAAAAGTGCAGAGAAAGTAAAATTGGGAAGAGTCTCAGTACTCTCTATAATCCTCCCCCCTCTAACTTAAACTCTAAGCTATTTATACACTTTCTTCAATTGGTTTCCCAAGCTTGGATGTGGGCCTTGGCCTTTTGTTGAAGCAGATTTAAATGGCTCACCATGGTGTTGGCTAATTAATGATTCTGCCCAAATTCTGAAGCTGCTGGTATTCACGTTTGCCTAAACGTTGGGATCCAACGTTACATTCAACGCTGCTGACTTGTGGGTACGCATACTGCCTTGTGCGTGCGCACACTTCTAAGTTTTTCTTCCTTTGCATGCGCACACCATGTCGTGCGCACACATACTAGGCTTTTTGGGCAGCTTGAATTTTGAAGAGCTATCAAAGACGTTGGACCAAGCATTGGAGTGCAAACATTACTACAAATGCTAGGACTTGTGCGTACGCACACTACTCTGTGCGTGCGCACACTTTCCTTTTTCTCTCCTTGTGCGGGCACACACCATGCCGTGCGTACACACACAGAGCAGAACTCCCAGCTCCAGTTTTGATCATCTGTCACGGACGTTTGACCCAGTGTTGGACTGACAACGTTGATGCTCGTGAGTGCGCACACTGCCTTATGCGTGCGCACACTTCTGAATTTCTCTTTTTGTGCGTACGCACACTATGCTGTGCGCACGCACACAAGGTAATTTTCACAAGTCCAGAATTGAGCACCCTTTGAGGACGTTGGAGGCAACGTTTGTGATCCAACGCTCCCTCCAACGTTGGCACCAGCAAGCTTAGATGTTGTAGCATTTCTCCCCACGTTTGAGGTATTGTTGGTGAGCCAACTTGGCCACCAATGTTGCTTTCTTTTGTTCATTCCATCACCATTTTTTCTTGATTTTCCATGCTTCTCTTTACCTATCATCAACACATATATGCATCACAGTTTTGCTAAAGTCATGAGAAATTGCATCATTCTTAGCATACAAGTAATTATGGCCAAAATCTCATGAAAATGCATCAAATAATACATGTTTGAATGATTCAAGGTATGTATGAAACTCCCATCCTAATGCTTGCTTATAGCTCAAGAAAGTGCATAAAACCTACTGAAAACAAAAGAAAAAGGCTAGTGAAACTAGCCTAAGATGCCTTGGCATCACAACACCAAACTTAAATCTTGCTTGTCCCCAAGCAAGCACTAAATTTTGAGAAGAATGAATGAAACAGAAGGTAATATATATCCATATCAGCAAGTGATTAAAATTGATTCATGGGGTTTTATGCAGAGAATGTTGCAGCTCACTTTTATTTACTCTTAGAAGAGAAGTGTCCCTTTAAGCATCAACCAACATACTGCTATGACCTCTTATTATTTATCCTTAGTTTTTGATTTCTTTGTTTTAGAACTTATTTCTCACTTGTAGCTTAGTGTCATGTGTTGTAACAGCTTTTTAGCTTATTTTCACTCAACACATATTCACCACAGACACTTTGCTCACAATTCTTCTTAAGACATTGGTGCCCAGTGATGGGGGAAAATCGATTCCACACAAACTCACCGGCATGTATACCGAGTCGCATCAAGTAGTAATAACTCATAGGAGTGAGGTCGATCCCATGAAGATTGATGGATCAAGCAACTTTAGTGAGGTGATTAGTCTAGTTAAGCTAACAGTGGTGGATTGAGTGAAATTTAACCAACAGAATGTAATAAATTACAGAAAGTAAATTGATAGAAACTTAAAGAGCAAGAAACTTAAATTGCATCAAATGTAAAGGGCTTTTGGGTGCAGGAAAATTAAAGGAAACAGAAATAACAGAGAGAAAGAGTCATTATGGATTGAGGTATCATAATCCACAATGAATCAAATGGGTCTCAACTTCCTTCTCAATCATATGAATAGATCTATGGCAAATTGAAATTGATTGAATCCCAATTCCTCGGCAATCCAATCTTTCTAATCACAATCAATATTGCCAATTCTTTTATCTAATTGTCATGAGAAGAGGTTAAGCATGTTCTCTCATCCATAAGCCACACAAATTTTCAAGATCTCAATTCCTCCCGAATAGTGTTGATCAAGAGATTTATGAGAAACAGAGCTTCAATTCTAATTTCCATGATTCTCCTTCCGAAGCTCACATGCAAATTCAACAGATTCAAACCCCCTTCCAGAGTGAATGGATCTCAATCAAAACATAAGTTATTTCTTAGCTATCCAAATGAATTGAGAGGAAGAATAATTTCAGTTAATTCATATGAATTATAATAGAGCTCTTCCCCCTAATGAGTTGGGATTCAAATGGTCATCGCTATAAGAACAATTGCAGAAAATTTAAATTTCAGGAAAGTAAATCAAGCTCAATAGAAACGGAATGTAAAATTGGCAGAAAGGAAAGTGCAGAAGAGAATTGTAGAAATTAAAATTGCATCAGCTAAATTGAATTCAATACTGAAATGTAAAAGTGCAGAAAAATAAAAGTGTTTACAAGAGCCTTCTATTCTACTCATACTCCTACTCCTACTCTAATGCAGCCTTCTGCTAGAACCTCCTAACAGAACTAACTCCTCCCCTTTAATGAAATGAAACGGATGCCTTGTGGCCTTCCGTGAGTGATATGAGTGGGCTTACTTGCTAGGGGTTAAATGGGCTTGGAATTAAGTTAATTTGAGCAGAAATTCACTTCCAGGAGAGCGTAGCGTTCATTTCGAGAACGGGGCATTTTTACACCCACGCGCACGCGTCCCATACGCTTGCGGGTCCCTTGTATCGGGTCCCATACGCGTCAAAGAATGCTACCCATGCGAACGCATTCCCTACGTCCACGCGTGGCTTCTTCAAAATGCCACACTCACGCCTAAGCGTCATGCATGTGTACGCGTGGTCTTCTAGAATTGCAACTTTGACGCGTACGCATCACTTGCGAATTTTACTTGCTCCATTATTGCAAGTGCTCTTTGAAAACTAACGTAGCACTCTCACGCCAAGAGCGCTCATTGTATTTTAAATCATGGGCCACAGTTTTAAAAGCGTGGCCTAAGGCTCCAAAGCGTGCTCAAATTTAAAAAATATGTCCAGAATTCTTCTTTTGAGCTTATTTTGTGCATTCTGCTTCTTTTCCTTCATCTTTTCACCTGTCATCAACCAAACAGATACATCAAAGCCTTGGCATAATCATCAAATCGTGCATCTTTCATATTATCAACTAAATTTTGCAAAAATTTCATGAAAATGCATAAAATCAACAATGATTGATTGAATAAGGACAAGCATGAATATCTCATCCAAGCACTTACTTATTGCCTAAAAATGCATGAAAACTAAGTAAAAATAGATAAAAATTGCTAGTAAAACATGCATAAAATGACATGTCATCACAACACCAAACTTAAACCTTGCTTGTCCCCAAGCAAGAAAAGAATCATGCAGTAAAGTTTGACAAACCAAGGTGAGAAGAGTAGCAATTTTTATGTTCATGGTTGGCTAGTTTTCTATGCATGCAACAATCACAAAAAAATTCAAATGATTGATGTTTCTATCGAGCTCATTTTATGAAATCTTTTCTTTATATTTCTTCCTTGAAGCAAGCTTTTCATTCTCTTCTTAGTTTCTCCTTTTGGGTGCTTTGCCCCATGAGTAGAAAACAAAGCTACGACTCTAAATGCTTTGTTTTCAAGTATTACCACTTGATACATAAGCACCACAAGAATTTAATTAGAGGACTTCTTTAAGCTCATTTGTTTCTTTTCTTTACTCTCTAATCATTGATGCTCAAAGCCTTGAGCTTTGAGGGAGAGCTTTTGCACTTGAGCCTAGCCTTGAGTTCTAAGTGTTTTATTTTCAAGCTTTTTGCCTGATACATAAACACCACAAGTACTTAACAATTGAATTATCATTGGTACTCAGAGTCTTCAGCTTTCTCATTCTTTCCCTTTTACTTTTCTTGCCTTAATTTACAATTGCTTCTTTAAGGTTTTCATGATTTCAAAAATTTCATAAAATGTCCTAGATGAAAACTTCAATTAAACAAAATCAAATGCAATTGAGCAACAGTTAATCAAAATAGCCTTCCAATACTTATATGCCCATGCTAAGTTCTTCTTTAATTCCTTGTTTGTTTAAGATCATGGTACTTTATTGCTTTTGAACTCACAAAATTCAAGTTGGTAGTTATAATGTCACAGCACATATTACAATCCAGCAATCAAGTTCACAACACACATGCATATAGAGAAGATAAAAGACAATCATGCAATTTATAGTGCTGGAAATAAGTAGGAGGAAAAAGAACTTTACCACCTTGTAGTTCATCTTCACTATTGTTGTCATTTTTCTCATATTCTTCCCCTTCCCATACGAACTTAGAGTGTTTGCTCATCCTCATGCAACAATTAGAACAGTGGTGATGGGGTCTATGATGGATCATGAGTGTCTTACACAATTAAATGTCAGTAACATGTGTTTAAGCAAGCAAAATGAAAAATACAATGAAGGCACAGGAAACAGAGACACTGTGATTGCCAAATTAAGAGGGTGTGCATGATACATTGCATAAAAGATAAGTGGCACACCAAGCTTAGTGTCACACTTTCACTTGGAATTGATGCAAGTATCCAGTAAAGATTATAAATAAGTTTTGTTGCATAGCAACACCAAATTTAGAATGCAATCACATGTCAATTTATTTGAACACAAACTAAACATAGGAAACTATTCTATGTTAATAACATAATTGATGAGCGGATAATTTATACGCTTTTTGGCATTATTTTTAGGTAGTTTTTAGTATAATTTAGTTACTTTTTATTATATTTTTATTAGTTTTATTCAAAAATCACATTTTTGGACTTTACTATGAGTTTGTGTGTTTTTCTATAATTTCAGGTAATTTCTGGCTGAAATTGAGGGACCTGAGCAAAAATTTGATTCAGAGGCTGAAAAAGAACTGCAGATGCTGTTGGATTCTGACCTCCTGATGACATGTCACCGTGTCATGTTTTTCTATGCTTTTTCATACAAGAAATTGATGATTTGTGCTTGAATAATGAATGCTTTTATACTTAAATGGTATATTTCCTTGATTTTTTTATTTTATAAATTTTGTAGGAAATAAGAAGAAAAAGAAGCAAAAAGCACAAAATAAGCTAAAAAGGAGAAAAAAAGAGCTTTGGGACACACTTTGAAGTTGGAGCACGCTTTGGAGGCTTAGGCCATGCTTTTAAAAGTGTGGCCCATGACCAAATCAAAGGAAATTGGCAATCAGCACATAAAGCTCCGCTCTTGCCAAGAGCGGAGCATTATCGTGATGCAATTTTAACTTGGAAGCAAGAACTGAAAAGCTTGGGCGCTCACAGCATGACTATGCCTCTTTCAAAGGGCTATAACTTAAGCTACATACGTCCAATTGATGTGCTTTCAGTTGCGTTGGAAAGCTGACATTCGGAGCTTTCCAACGATATATGGCAATCCATATTTGGCATAAAATTGTGGCACGAGTGAAAGGCATCTTTAATGACCAAAAACAAGCAAAAATATACCAAAGTGCAACTACCAAGGTTCGAAGCTGGAACCTCACTCCAAAGCAAAGTAGCGCTGTAAATCATTATTGTGCTCCGCTCTTTTGGAGAGCATTGTCGTGCTCTCTCGAAGAAAAATTCAAAGGGAAATGTTTGCTAGTGAAGCCACAAGGATTTGAACCTGGAACCTCATTCTTGAAGCATCAATGATACGCTCTCCCCAAGAGACACAAATTGAATGCTGCGCTCTTGTGGAGAGCGGAGCATTGCCCTAGGAGGTGTCCCACACCAAACCAACCTGAACCAAGCTTGACCCATGCTCCAAACCAATTAAACCAAGGCCAACCAAACCCATCTCTCTTCAAATCCAAAGCAAGCAAAGCCCACATCATTACTCAAAGGCACAAGAACAAGCTAGAATTAGGATTTTCATTTAATTTGTTATTCATTTCAATTTCATTCTATTTTGTAAAAAGCCTATATAAAGGCATCATTCTCATTTTCAAGGGGGAGAGTTCCATTAGAGAGTAGAAGGTCAGCTCCATTAGAGAGATCTCTCTTAGTTTTCAATCTCACCTTGGGATCTCTTTGTTTATTTTTCTGCATAATTCTAGAAACTGTGATTTGGATCCAAGTTTTCTTTACTGCTTTCTTTTACTTCTTCTGCAATTTAATTTTCCATTTCTTTTGTAATTGTTCTTGTTGGATCAAGGAAGGATTTGAGATCTAGACTTGTTTTCTAGTCTGTTCCACTCCTGAGATCTTCAACTTTCGCTTGAGCCATTGCAACTGAGCTGCATTTTACTTTCTATTTCATTCCTCTTCAGTTTCCATTCTGTTTCAATCTTGAGAGCAAGTGAGCTCTTGGCTTCCTTTCTGTTTTTAATATTTCATTGAAATTGTTAGTTTCTCTTTGAGAATTCAAAATTGATCTAAGGCTTCTTGCTGATTTCCTCTTCTGCTACTTTTACTTTTCTGCAATTTCCTTTCTTGCATTCTGCAATTTCATATTTCTGTTCACATTGAGCTTGGTTTAATTTCCTACACATTTACATTTTCCTGCAATTTAAATTTTCAGTTGCTTGATCTATTGCTTTCTTTAGTTTACACCACCCACTCCCCTTTACTCTTCATGCAATTTACTTTTATTGCAATTTAAGTTTCATCTATTTTACTTTCTTGTTCTTTAAGTTTCAGCAATTTTCTTCTGCACCTTTAATTCACTACAATTTTACTTTCTGTTGATCAACTTCACACAATTCACTCAATGTTAGCTTGACTAAACTAATCACCCACTAAAGTTGCTTGATCCATCAATCCCTATGGGATCGATCTCACTCTAAGTGAGTTTTACTACTTGATGCGACCCGGTACACTTGCCGGTGAGTTTAGGTGATTGGAATTCATTTTCCAAAAAATCCCATCAAGTTTTTGGTGCCGTTACCGGGGATTGATTTAGATCAACAATGATTAAGTGGGTGAGAAGTCTAGATCAAGCATTTTCTTTATTTTTGTTCTCTGTTTTAAATTGATAGCAAGGTGTTTGAGCTATTGCCTCACTAAGAAATTCTTTCTCTGTGACATGAATTTCAAATTTCATTGATGTTTTCAAAATACAAATGGAGTTCAACTCATCTTATGGTCAAAAAAATTTTATGGGATATTACCCACCATCGTCAATCTCTATTGGTGGTTGGGAATATCACCAAGAAACTTCAAATTCTGGGCACTCCAATTCATGCAGCTATGCTTCAGAACCACAAGATGGGAAAGAAAATCATATGGGATATTTCCCTCCACCACAAAATGATTCAAGTCATTATTCCAATGGTGGCAGGGAGTATTACCAAGAAACTGCAAATTCTGAGCAGTCAACTCACATGAGAGAGTGTCCAACCTCACCTCCTACTTCTACATTTGAAAATTCTTCATCACCTAAATATGCCTCAACATAAACTTCCATGAGCCAAAGACTCTCAAAGCTTGAGTCTATGTTCAACAGAATTGTGGAGGAACAGCAACAATCCCGGAGAGAACTAGAAATCCTTTTTTCAGAAGACGAATGAGGATTTAAAGAGGAACTTAGAACCATCAAACAGTGAGGATGAAGACCAATTTGTGGGTGAGGAAGTGAAAAAGCAAGATGAGGAGGCTACTGTATCAAGTGAACTTTCAATGAAGAATGAGGTGGTTGAAAATGAAACTGCACTTAAGATGACAAGGGAACATGAAGACTCACAACTCTCACAAACTTCCCTGACCCAAAAACTCTCAACAATTGAATCTGTGATTGAAAAATATGAAGAGGAGATGAAGAAATATTGGGAAGATCAACAAACGTCCTCAATGAAAAAGCTATTAAGTCAAATGTTGGGTGCAAAGAAAGGAGTGGAGGAGCAAGAAAGTGAGGAAGTCATCCCAGAAAATTTACACTCAAGTAAAGCAGAGAAGTACATGAAGGAAGAGTTTATGGAACCACCAATTCAAAAGGCTCTGGATGAATACAAAACTCCAATAATCTCACAGCAACCAAGTTTTGAATTCAAAGGAGTGAAGGCAACTAGCAAGAGCACCAATCCTGTCCCTGATCTAGCAAGCAAGATCGATCAAGCCATTTGCAAAAGGAAGCTTGCTGAGGAAAGGCCAAGACAAGGGAAACTAGCTGAATCTTCTCCGGCCGTACGATCATTCCTATTAACAAACTGGAAGAAGAGGAAGAAAGTGAACAACATGTCAACCGTAGGTATAATTTCTCTTTTCTGCTTTGTTTTTGTTCTTTGTTTTGTTTAAATTCAATAAATTGGCATATGGTTACATTCTAAGTTTGGTGTTGCCTTGAAACAAATTGTTTTCAATCTTTTTGGATGATTGCATCAAATTAAAAATGAAAGTGACACACCAAGATTCTAAGTTTGGTGTGCCACTTATTTTTCTATGCAATTTATTCAAGCAACACTACTTGTCTGCATAATCATAATGCCTCTGCAGTTTTATTTTTCTCTCTTGATTTGACACTTTTTCATTCTACTTGCTGTAGTCATTTTTCTATCTTTAATTGCTTTCATTTAATTTGCTGTTTAACTGTTCTTGTTAATACTTCACCAATACATCCTTATTCATGACAGATTCTTCACTTGGTGATTGTATTTAACATATAACAGTTTTTCTTTTTTTTTGTTTAGTTTTAATTCAAATAAATTGACATATGATTGCATTCTAAGTTTGGTGTTGCTATGCAACAAAATTTGGTTCCAATTCTTACAAGATACCTGCATTAATTCCAATTGAAAGTGTCACACTAAGTTTGGTGTGCCACTTATCTTTTATGCAATGTATTGTGCTCACCTTCTTATGTTTGCAATCAAAATGTCTCTGTCTCTTGTGCCTTGATTGTTATCTTTAATTTTGCTTGCTTAAACCACATGTGCTACTAACATTTCATTGTATAAGACACTCATGATCCATCTTAGCCCCATAGCCATTGTTCTAATTGTTGCTTGAGGATGAGCAAGCATTCTGAGTTTGGCAAGGGAAAGGGAAGAATAAGAGGAAAATGACAACAATAGAGAAGATGGACTGCAAGGTTGTAAAGTTCCTTTTCCTCTCCTTTGTTCCCAGCACTATATTTTGCATGATTGTCTTTATATTCTTTGTATGCATGTGTCGTATGAATAAGCATAGCTTGAATATTGATTTGGAACATGTTGCCATGCCATTATGACTACCAACTTGAGTTTTGTAAAGCTTAAAGCAGTAAAGTATCATGATCATAAACAAACAAGGAATTAAAGAAGAAATTAGCATGTGCATACAAGTATTGGAAAGCTATTATGATTAATTGTTGCTCAATTGCATTGGATTTTATTTAATTGAAGTTTTCATCTAGGACATTTTGTGAAATCTTTTGAAAATCATGAAAACCTTAAAGAAGCAAATACAATTAAAGCAAGAAAAGAAAAAGGGAAAGAATGAGAAAGCTGAAGGCTCTGAGTACCAATGGCAATTTATTTGCTAAGTACTTGTGGTGTTTATGTATCAAGCCAAATGCTTGAAAACAAAACACTTACAAGTCAAGGCTAGGCTCAAGTGCAAAAGCACTCCCTCAAAGCTCAAGGTTATGAGCATCAATGATTAGAGAGTCAAGAAAATAAAAGAAAAATGAGCTTAATGAAGTCCTCTAATTAAATGCTTGTGGTGCTTACGCATCAAGTGGTAATACCAGAAAATAAAGCATTTAGAAGTCGTAGCTTTGTTATCAACTCATGGGGCAAAGCACCCAAAAGGAGAAGCTAAAAAGAAAATCAAAAGCTTGTTTCAAGGAAGAAATATAAGAGAAAGATTTCATAAATTGAGCTAGATAGAAGCATTAATCATTTACATCTCTTTTGTGATTGTAGCATGCTTAGAAAACTAGCTAACCATGAACATTGAGTTGCTATTCTTCTTACCTTGGATTGTCAATCTTTATTGCATGATTCTTTTCTTGCTTGGGGACAAGCAAGGTTTAAGTTTGGTATTGACATGTCACCATGTCATGTTTTTCTATGCTTTTTCATACAAGAAATTGATGATTTGTGCTTGAATAATGAATGCTTTTATACTTAAATGGTATATTTCTTTGATCTTTTGATTTTATAAATTTTGTAGGAAATAAGAAGAAAAAGAAGCAAAAAGCACAAAATTAGCTAAAAAGGAGAAAAAAAGAGCTTTGGGACACACTTTGAAGTTGGAGCACACTTTGGAGGCTTAGGCCATGCTTTGAAAAGCATGGCCCATGACCAAAAAATAAGCAAAAATATTCCAAAGTGCAATTACCAAGGTTCGAAGCTGGAACCTCACTCCAAAGCAAAGTAGCGCTCTACATCATTATTGTGCTCCACTCTTTTGGAGAGCATTGTCGTGCTCTCTCCAAGAAAAATTCAAAGGAAAATGTTTGCTAGTGAAGCCACAAGGATTTGAACCTGGAACCTCATTCTTGAAGCATCAATGCTACGCTCTCCCCAAGAGCGGAGCGCTACTTTGATGCTTGGACCTTGTCACGCACCAAAATTGACACGACCAGGGACACAAATTGAATGCTGCGCTCTTATGGAGAGCAGAGCATTGCCATGGGAGGTGTCCCACACCAAACCAACTTGAACCAAGCTTGACCCATGCTCCAAACCAATTAAACCAAGGCCAACCAAACCCATCTCTCTTCAAATCCAAAGCAAGCAAAGCCCACATCATCACTCAAAGGCACAAGAACAAGCTAGAATTAGGATTTTCATTTAATTTGTTATTCATTTTAATTTCATTCTATTTTGTAAAAAGCCTTTATAAAGGTATCATTCTTATTTTCAAGGGGGGAGAGTTCCGTTAGAGAGTAGAAGGCCAGCTCCATTAGAGAGCTCTCTCTTAGTTTTCATTCTTGTCTTGGATCTTGGGTGAAGAATTGAAGAAATTCTGTTTCAATCTTACCTTGGGATCTCTTTGTTTATTTTTCTGCATAATTCTAGAAACTGTGATTTGGATCCAAGTTTTCTTTACTGCTTTCTTCTACTTCTTCTGCAATTTAATTTTCCATTTCTTTTGCAATTGTTCTTGATGGATCAAGGAAGGATTTGAGATCCAGACTTGTTTTCTAGCCTCTTCCACTCCTGAGATCTTCAACTTTCGCTTGAGCCATTGCAATTGAGCTGCATTTTACTTTCTATTTCATTCCTCTTCAGTTTCTTTTCTGTTTTAATCTTGAGAGCAAGTGAGCTCTTGGCTTCCTTTCTATTTTTAATTTTTCATTGAAATTGTTAGTTTCTCTTTGAGAATTCAAAATTGATCTAAGGCTTCTGGTTGATTTCCTCTTCTGCTACTTTTACTTTTCTGCAATTTCCTTTCCTGCATTCTGCAATTTCACATTTCTGTTCACATTGAGCTTGGTTTAATTTCCTACACATTTACATTTTCCTGCAATTTAAATTTTCAGTTGCTTGATCTATTGCTTTCTTTAGTTTACACCACCCACTCCCCTTTACTCTTCATGCAATTTACTTTTATTGCAATTTAAGTTTCATCTATTTTACTTTCTTGTTCTTTAAGTTTCAGCAATTTAATTCTTCTGCACCTTTAATTCACTACAATTTTACTTTCTGTTGATCAACTTCACACAATTCACTCAATGTTAGGTTGACTAAACTAATCACCCACTAAAGTTGCTTGATCCATCAATCCCTGTGGGATCGACCTCACTCTAAGTGAGTTTTACTACTTGATGCGACCCGGTACACTTGCCGGTGAGTTTAGGTGATTGGAATTTGTTTTCCAAAAAATCCCATCACCTCCCTGCACTCGAAATGGATTTTTTGGATCTACAGAAGCCCAATTAGTGCGCTCTCAATTGCGTTGGAAAGTAGACATCTTGGGCTTTTCAGTAATATGTAATAGTTCATACTTTGCCCGAGTTTTGACGACGCAAACTGGCGTTTAAACGCCAACTTCCTGTCCTATTCTGAAGTTAAACGCAAGAAACAAGTTACAAACCAGAGTTAGGCGCCACAAACAGGCTGCAAGCTGGCGTTTAACTCCAAGAGAAGCCTCTACACATGTAAAGCTCAATGCTCAGCCCAAGCACACACCAAATGGGCCCGGGAAGTGGATTTCTGCACTATCTATCTTAGATTACTCATTTTCTGTAAACCTAGGTCACTAGTTTAGTATAAAAAAAAACTTTTAGAGACTTACTATGTACCTCATGACATTTCACATCTGAATTTTGTATCTTCTACGGCATGAGTCTCTAAACTCCATGGTTGGGGGTGAGGAGATCTGCTGTGTCTCGATGGATTAATGCAGTTACTTCTGTTTTCTATTCAATCATGCTTGTTTCTGTTCTAAGATACTCGGCCGTAGTTAACCGTGATGAATGTGATGATCCATGACACTCATCACCATTCTCAACATATGAATGCGTGCCTGACAACCACCTCTGTTCTACCTTAGATTGAGTGTGTATCTCTTTGGTTCCTGGTTCACGAGTTTGATTACCTCTCCTGACAACAGAGCATTCAAATCTTTGGGATCAGAGTCTTCATGGTATAGGCTAGAATTATTGGCGGCCATTCCTGAGATTTGGAAAGTCTAAACCTTGTCTGTGGTATTCCAAGTAGGATCTGGGATGGAATGACTGTGATGAGCTTCACACTCACGAGTGTTGGGCATAGTGACAGACGCAAAAGGATCAATAGATCCTATTCCAATATGAGTGAGAACCGACAGATGATTAGCCGTGCGGTGATAGCACATTTGGACCATTTTCACTGAGAGGATGGATGGTAGCCATTAACAACGGTGATCCACCAACATACAACTTACCATGGAAGGAGCCTTGCATGCGTGAAGAAGAAGACAGTAGGAATGTAGAGATTCAGAAGACAGAGCATCTCCAAAACCGCAACATGTTCTCCATTACTGCATAAAAAATATTATTTATTTTATGTTATTTACTCTTCATAAACCCAATCATTTTTATTACTAATTTTCTAACTAAGAGTTACAAAATAACCATAGCTTGCTTCAAGCTGACAATCTCCGTGGGATCGACCCTTACTCACGTAAGGTATTACTTGGACGACCCAGTGCACTTGCTGGTTAGTTGTGTGGAATTGCAAAAGTGTGACTGTGATTTCGTGCACCAAGTTTTTGGCACCGTTGCCGGGGATTGTTCGAGTTTGGACAACTGACAGTTTATTTTATTGCTTAGATTAGGAAAAATTTATCCTTTTTAGTTTATAGTCACTAAAATTGCGTCTTCTATTATTGTTTTTGGTTGAAACTTTTTTTAAAAAAAATCTTTATTTTCTTTTTCAATTTTTTTTTCAAAAATTTTTATAAACTAATAATTGAGTTTTTCTGTTTTAGTTTAGTTTCATATTTTAAGTTTGGTGTCAATTGCATGATATTATTTTTCTTTCAATTTTTGAATTATTAGTGTCCAAAATATAAAAATTTTTAAGTTTGGTGTCCTTTGTGCTTCTATTTTATTAAAATTTTTTAAAATTTATTCTTGGTGTTCATCTTGATCTTCAAAGTGTTCTTGGTGTTCATCCTGACATTCAAAGTTTTATTGTTTGTTTTTTCTATTTTGATCTAAAAATTCTAAGTTTGATGTCATTTTATTGTTTTTCTCTTTCCGCATTAAATTCAAAAATATCTTTTCTCTTTATTTTAAATTGAATTTTCGAATATTACTTTTTAAAATTCAGATTTTTATTTTAAAAATTTTTATTTTATCTTATCCTAGTTTTAAAAGTTCAAAATTCAAAATCTTTTTCAAAAATCATATCCAAAGTTTTTCAAATCTTCTTAATTAAGTAATTATTTTGGTTTTCGAATTTCTTTTTATTTTTCTTCAAGTTTTCGAAATTTATATTTTATTCTCAAATTATTTTATTTTATCTTATATTTTTTTTATTTATTCAATTTGTTTTTAAAATAAAAATAAAAATATATTTTATTTGCAATTCACATCAATTCCCTTTTCTCCATAATGGATCTAAGTGGAAATGAACAGTCTAGAAGGACTCTGGGGTCATATGCTAACCCCATTACTGCTGCATACGGGAGTAGTATCTGTATACCCCCCATCAGAGCAAGCAGTTTTGAGCTAAATCCTCAGCTCATTATTATGGTGCAGCGAAATTGCCAGTATTCCGGTCTTCCACAGGAAGAACCTACTGAGTATCTGGCACAATTTTTACAAATTGCTGACAAAGTACATGATAAAGAAGTGGATCAGGATGTCTACAGATTATTACTGTTCCCATTTGCTGTAAAAGATCAAGCTAAGAGGTGGTTAAATAACCAACCCACAGCAAGCATAAGAACATGGAAACAGTTATCAAACAAATTCCTGAATCAATATTACCCTCCAAAACGGATAACACAGCTAAGGCTAGACATCCAAGGCTTTAAACAAGAGGATAATGAATCTTTTTACAATGCCTGGGAGAGGTACAGAGGGATGCTAAGGAAATGCCCCTCTGAAATGTTTTCAGAGTGGGTACAGTTAGACATCTTTTATTATGGGCTTACAGAAAAAGCTCAAATATCTCTAGATCACTCAGCTGGTGGATCTATACACATGAGAAAGACAATTGAAGAGGCTCAAGAGCTCATTGATACAGTTGCTAGAAATCAGCATCTATACTTAAGCAGTGAGTCCTCCTTGAAAGAAGAGGCTAAAGCAGTATCCATTGAACTTAGTCCCCAAGAACAACTTGCTGAACTCAATCAGCAGTTGCTTATTATAACAAAACAGTTCGCAGAATTCAAAGAGATGCTCCAAGACACTAAAATTGCTAATCAAAATGTGGAAGCACAATTGGATCAGACAAGACAGCAGCTATCTAAACAGATAACAGAAGAATGCCAAGCTGTTCAATTAAGGAGTGGGAAGACATTAAATGTTTCAACTCAAGGCAGCAGAAAGTCAATAAAGGAACAACTGACAGAGGATGAGCAGACCACTACCTAAAATCCCTCTGAGGACAGTAAGAGCCCAGAGAGGAATAATTTTGGCGTTCAAATGCCAGAAAAGGGTGAAAAACTGGCGTTAAACGCCCAATCCTTGTCCAGTTATGGCGTTTAAACGCCAGAAAAGGGTAGGAATCTGGCGTTAAATGACCATCCATCTCCCTATCCTGGCGTTCAAATGCCAATGAGGGATCAGACACTTGCAAGTGCTGATAATAAATCCCTCAAGAAGGCTTCTCAACCTGCCTCTGTAGTTAATAAACCTGCAGCAACTAAGGTTAAAGAATATAAAGCCAAGATGCCTTATCCTCAGAAACTCCGCCAAGCGGAACAGGATAAACAATTTGCCCGCTTTGTAGACTATCTCAAGACTCTTGAAATAAAGATTCCATTTGCAGAGGCACTTGAGCAAATACCTTCTTATGATAAGTTCATGAAAGAGATCTTAAGTCATAAGAAGGACTGGAGAGAAACTGAAAAAGTTTTTCTCAGTGAAGAATGCAGTGCAGTCATTCTAACAAGTTTACTAGAAAAGCTTAAGAATCCCGGAAGCTTTATAATACCATGCACATTAGAGGGTACTTGTACCAAGACAACTCTATGCGACCTTGGGGCAAGTATCAATCTAATCCCTACATCCACTATCAGAAAGCTTGGCTTGACTGAAGAGGTCAAACCAACCCGGATACGTCTTCAACTTGCTGATGGCTCCATGAAATATCCATCAGGCGTAATTGAGGACATGATTATCAAGGTTAGGCCATTTGCCTTTCCTACTGACTTTGTAGTGCTGGAAATGGAGGAGCACAATAATGCAACTCTCATTCTAGGAAGACCTTTCCTAGCAACTGGATGAACCCTCATTGACGTCCAAAAAGGGGAGATAACCCTGAGAGTCAATGAGGATGAGTTTAAGTTGAATGTTGTCAAGGCTATGCAGCATCCAGACACATCAAAAGACTACCTGAGCGTTGATATTATTGACTCCCTAGTGGAAGGGGTCAAAATGACTGAGAGTCTCAAATAAGAGCTAGATGACATTTTTAAAGATGTTCAGCCTGATATGGAGGAACTAGAGAAAATAGAAGAACCTCTGAAGACTCCTCAAGAAGATGAGAAGCCTCTTAAACCCGAGCTTAAACCACTACTACCATTCCTGAAATATGCATTTCTGGGAGAAAATAACACTTTTCCCATGATCATAAGCTCTGCTTTAGAGCCACAGGAAGAGAACGCACTAATTCAGGTGCTAAGGACACACAAGACAGCTCTTGGGTGGTCCATAAGTGATCTTAAGGGCATTAGTCCAGCCAGATGCATGCACAAAATCCTATTGGAGGATGATGCTAAGCCAGTGGTTCAACCACAGAGGCGGCTAAATCCCGCCATGAAGGAGGTGGTGCAGAAAGAGGTCAGTAAGTTACTAGAGGCTGGGATTATTTATCCTGTTTCTGATAGCCCCTGGGTGAGCCCTGTCTATGTTGTCCCCAATAAGGGAGGAATGACAGTGGTTCATAATGAAAAGAATGAACTGGTTCCTACAAGAACAGTTACAGGGTGCCATATGTGTATTGACTACAGAAGGCTCAATACAGCATTAAAAAGTTTATGGAGATGGAGTCGAACTAGGTGGAGATAAGGGAACAAGTTTTAAAACACGGGTTCCTGTTAAGGAAGTCAGTGGTATTTCACTATAAAGAGGGTCAAATTTTGATTCAATCAGAGAATCTTGGAAAAGTCTTGTTCACGATCTACCAGTTCTGTCCTCGACTTACTCAGAGGTTTATGACTCTTCAATAGGTACTTCTGAAGGTCTTAAAAAGATGGTATAGTCTCTTCTGTTTCTCGTACGTGTAGACTTTCCACTGTCCACGTAACATGTCTGGTTTACCGTAGGAAGACATCCGTTTGTGAGGTCTACCTGTACACTTATGACAAAAGAAAACCAGGACTCCTAGTTGACATTAAACCAACATTGGACTTATCGTTAGGTTTTTCGTCATCATTAAGTACGGGACGGTCAGAGAGATCGTAGACCAGATACTTACCATTTCCTTTTACTAGGAAGGACCACCA
>NC_029789.2:83630574-83666340 GCF_000816755.2 Arachis ipaensis | reverse complement strand
AGAGAAAATAGAAGAACCTCTGAAGACTCCTCAAGAAGATGAGAAGCCTCTTAAACCCGAGCTTAAACCACTACTACCATTCCTGAAATATGCATTTCTGGGAGAAAATAACACTTTTCCCATGATCATAAGCTCTGCTTTAGAGCCACAGGAAGAGAACGCACTAATTCAGGTGCTAAGGACACACAAGACAGCTCTTGGGTGGTCCATAAGTGATCTTAAGGGCATTAGTCCAGCCAGATGCATGCACAAAATCCTATTGGAGGATGATGCTAAGCCAGTGGTTCAACCACAGAGGCGGCTAAATCCCGCCATGAAGGAGGTGGTGCAGAAAGAGGTCAGTAAGTTACTAGAGGCTGGGATTATTTATCCTGTTTCTGATAGCCCCTGGGTGAGCCCTGTCTATGTTGTCCCCAATAAGGGAGGAATGACAGTGGTTCATAATGAAAAGAATGAACTGGTTCCTACAAGAACAGTTACAGGGTGCCATATGTGTATTGACTACAGAAGGCTCAATACAACCACCAGGAAGGATCATTTTCCTTTACCATTCATAGACCAGATGCTAGAGAGACTGGCAGGGCATGAATTACTACTGCTTTTTGGATTGCTATTCAGGTTACAACCAAATTACAGTTGATCCTCAGGACCAAAAGAAAACAGTATTCACATGTCCATCTGGAGTGTTTGCCTACAGAAGGATGCCATTTGGTCTGTACAATGCACCTGTCACCTTTCAGATGTGCATGCTCTTTGTCTTCTCTGATATGGTAGAAAAATTCTGGAAGTCTTCATGGATAACTTCTCAGTATTTGGAGACTCATTCAGCTCCTGTCTTGACCATCTAGCACTTGTTCTGAAAAGGTTCTAAGAGACTAACTTAGTTTTAAACTGGGAGAAATATCACTTTATGGTGACTGAAGGAATTGTCCTTGGGCACAAAATTTTGAACAAGGGAATAGAGGTGGATCAAGCTGAGGTAGAGGTATTTGAAAAATTACCACTACCTGCCAATGTTAAAGCAATTAGAAGCATTCTAGGGCATGCAGGATTCTACAGGAGGTTTATAAAGGATTTTTCAAAAATCACAAAACTTCTAAGTAATCTGTGAGCTGCTGACACACCATTTGTCTTTGACACAGGGTGTTTGCAGGCCTTTGAGACTCTGAAGGCTAAGTTGGTCACAGCACCTGTTATTTCTGCACCAGACTGGACATTACCATTTGAATTAATGTGTGATGCCAGTGACCATGCTATTGGTGCAGTATTGGGACAGATGCATGACAAGCTTCTGCATGTCATTTACTATGCTAGCCGTGTTTTAAATGATGTGCAGAAAAATTACACAACCACAGAAAAGGAATTGCTTGCAGTGGTTTATGCCATTTACAAGTTTAGATCTTACTTAGTAGGATCAAAAGTGATTGTGTACACTGACCATGCTGCTCTAAAATATCTCCTCACAAAGCAGTTTTCAAAACCCAAACTCATAAGATGGGTGTTGCTTCTGCAAGAGTTTGATATAGAAATAAGAGACAGAAAAGGGACAGAGAATCAAGTAGCTGATCACCTGTCCCGGATAGAACCAGTAGTAGGAGTGTCCCTCCCTCCTACTGAGATCTCTGAAACCTTTCCGGATGAGCAATTGTTTGCTATTTAGGAAGCTCTGTGGTTTGCAGACATTGCAAACTAAAAGGCTCAGTAATGTCAAGCTATTGACAGTAAAGAAGCGCTTATTGGGAGGCAACCCAATCTTATTTATTTATGTTAATTATTCTTTCATTTCATTTTTCATTGTTATTTTATGTTTTCTTTAGGTTGATGATCATGTGGAGTCATAAAAATAGCTGCAGAATTAAAGCAGAATCAAAAACAGCATCAAAAATAGCACACCCTGGAGGACAGACTTACTGGCGTTTAAATGCTAGTAAGAGTAGCAGAATGGGCGTTCTGGCACCATTCTGGGCGTTTAACACAAGAAAGAAGCAACAAGCTGGCGTTTAACGCCAGAACAGAGCACCAAGTTGGCGTTAAACGCCAGAAAGGGAAGAAAAGTTGGCGTTAAATGCCAGAAACAGGCTGCAACCTGGCGTTTAACGCCAGAATTGCACTCTAAGGGCTTTTGCACGCCTAAATGGAGTAGGGATGAGAAGTTCTTGACCCCTCAGGATCTGTGGACCCCACAGGATCCCCACCAACCTCAACTCATTCTCTCTTCCCTAGGATCCCCACCTACCTCACCATTCAAATTCAAACCATTCCCCTCCCAAACCCACCCATTCACACACCTCCATCCCGTCCACTTCTCCTACTACTCCCTTGTTTCTTCTTTTGCTTGAGGGCGAGCAAACCTTTTAAGTTTGGTGTGAAAAAAGCGTTGCTTTTTATTTTTCCATAACCATTTATGGCACCTAAGGCCGGAAAAACCTCTAGAAAGAGGAAAAGGAAGGCAGTTGCTTCCACCCCTGAGTCATGAGAAATGGAGAGGTTCATCTCAAGGGTCCATAGTTCAGTGGTAGAGTATTTGACTGCAGATCAAAGAGCCATGAGGGAGGAGCAACAAAGGCAATGAAGAGACATAGAGGAGCTCAAGAGCACCATTAGTTCTTCAAGAGGAAGAAAACGCCACCCTCACTAAGGTGGACCCGTTTCTTAATCTCCTTGTCTATTTATTTTTCTGTTTTCGGTTTTGAGTTTTATATTTGACTATGTTTTGTGTCTTTACTACATGATCATTAGTGTCTAGTGTCTATGCCTTAAAGTTATGAATGTCCCATAAATTCTTCACCTTTCTTAAATGAAAAATGTTCCTAATTACAAAAGAACAAGAAGTACATAAATTTCAATTTTTATCTTGAAATTAGTTTAATTATATTGATGTGGTGGCAATACTTTTTATTTTCTGAATGAATGCTTGAACAGTGCATATTTTGATAGTGGAGTTTAGGAATGTTAAATTTGTTGGCTCTTGAAAGAATGACAAAAAAGAGAAATGTTATTGATAATATGAAAAATCATAAAATTGATTCTTGAAGCAAGAAAAAGTGGTGAATGACAAAGCTTGCGAAAAAAAGAGAAGAAAAAGAAAAAACAAGCAGAAAAAGCCAATAGCCCTTAAAACGAAAAGGCAAGGGTAAGAAAGGAACCAAGGCTTTGAGCATTAATGGATAGGAGGGCCCAAGGAAATAAAATCCAGGCCTAAGCGGCTAAATCAAGTTGTCCCTAACCATGTGCTTGTGGCGTGAAGGTACAAGTGAAAAGCTTGAGACTGAGTGGTTAACGTCGTGATCCAAAGCAAAAACAGTGTGCTTAAGAACTCTGGACACCTCTAACTGGGGACTTCAGCAAAGCTAAGTCAAAATTTGAAAAGGTTCACCCAGTTATGTGTCTGTGGCATTTATGTATCCGGTGGTAATACTGGAAAACAAAGTGCTTAGGGCCATGGCCAAGACTCATAAAGTAGCTGTGTTCAAGAATCAACATACTAAACTAAGAGAATCAATAACACTATTTTAATTATGAGTTCCTATAGATGCCAATCATTCTGAACTTCAAAGGAAAAAGTGAGATGCCAAAACTATTTAGAAGCAAAAAGCTACAAGCCCCGCTCATCTAATTAGAACTAAGCTTCATTGATATTGTGAGATTTATAGTATATTCTCTTCTTTTTATCCTATTTTGTTTTCAGCTGCTTGGGGACAAGCAACAATTTAAGTTTGGTGTTGTGATGAGCGGATAATTTATACGCTTTTTGGCATTATTTTTAGGTAGTTTTTAGTATAATTTTGTTACTTTTTATTATATTTTTATTAGTTTTTATTCAAAAATCACATTTCTGAACTTTACTATGAGTTTGTGTGTTTTTCTGTAATTTCAGGTAATTTCTGGCTGAAATTGAGGGACCTGAGCAAAAATCTGATTCAGAGGCTGAAAAAGGACTGCAGATGTTGTTGGATTCTGACCTCCTTGCACTCGAAAATGATTTTCTAGAGCTACAAAAGCCCAATTGGCGCGCTCTTAATTTCTTTGGAAAGTAGACATCTTGGGCTTTCCAGCAATATATAATAGTCCATACTTTGCCCGAGTTTTGACGACGCAAACTGCCGTTTAAACGCCAACTTCCTACCCTATTCTGAAGTTAAACGCAAGAAACAGGTTCCAAACCAAAGTTAAACGCCACAATCAGGCTGCAACCTGGCATTTAACTCCAAGGAAAGCCTCTACACGTGTAAAGCTCAATGCTCCGCCCAAAGCACACACCAAGTGGAACCCGAAAGTGGATTTCTGCACTATCTATCTTAGTTTACTCATTTTCTGTAAATCTAGGTCACTAGTTTAGTATAAAAATAACTTTTAGAGACATACTATGTACCTCATGACATTTCACATCTGAATTTTGTATCATCTACGGCATGAGTCTCTAAACTCCATGGTTGGGGGTGAGGAGCTCTGTTGTGTCTCGATGGATTAATGCAATTACTTCTGTTTTCTATTCAATCACGCTTGTTTCTATTCTAAGATACTCGCTCGTACTTAACCGTGATGAATGTGATGATCTATGACACTCATCACCATTCTCAACATATGAATGCGTGCCTGACAACCACCTCCGTTCTACCTTAGATTGAGTGTGTATCTCTTTGGTTCCTGGTTCACGAGTTTGATTGCCTCTCCTGACAACAGAGCATTCAAATCTGTAGGATCAGAGTCTTCATGGTATAGGCTAGAATTATTGGCAGCCATTCCTGAGATCCGGAAAGTCTAAACCTTATCTGTGGTATTCTGAGTAGGATCTGGGATGGGATGACTGTGACGAGCTTCAAACTCACGAGTGTTGGGCGTAGTGACAGACGCAAAAGGATCAATAGATACTATTCCAATATGAGTGATAACCGACAGATGATTAGCCGTGCGGTGACAGCGCATTTGTACCATTTTCCCTAAAAGGACGGATGGTAGCCATTGACAACGGTGATCCACCATTATACAGCTTGCCATGGAAGGAGCCTTGCGTGCGTGAAGAAGAAGACAGTAGGAAAGTAGAGATCCAGAAGATAGAGCATCTCCAAAACCTCAACCTGTTCTCTATTACTGCATAACAAGTATTATTTATTTTATGTTATTTACTCTTCATAAACCCAATCATTTTTATTACTAATTTCTTGACTAAGAGTTACAAAATAATCATAGCTTGCTTCAAGCCGACAATCTCCGTAGGATCGACCCTTACTCACGTAAGGTATTACTTGGATGACCCAGTGCACTTGCTGGTTAGTTGTGCGGAATTGCAAAAGTGTGATTGTGATTTCGTGCATCAATAATCACCAAGCGAAGAATTTATCACAAGTAAGGATTTCTTGGTGAGGTATTAACAAAAACAGTTAAGGAGCAAATAAAAGAAATTATTAAGAACAAAGAACTTACTAGAATAAAGGGAAAGAAGAAATATCATACTGATAAACCACTATTTCATGGTTTATCTTGTACTCAATTGGGTGGTTTTATCAAGTCCTTGCACACTTATTCATATAATTTGCATGATTTTACAATTCCTTCCTAGTTTTGTTCTATAATTGAAAACTTACTTCCTGAGCCTTTAAATTGTGTATTTTAATTCCCCTTTATACCATTCGATGCCGCGATCTATGCATTAAGTGTTTTCAGGCTTATTAGGGCATGAATAGCTTAGAAGGATGGAGAGGAAGCTTGCATAAATGGAAGGAGCACAAAAAATAAAGGAGATAGCCAGCGAAGAGCGACACGCACGCGTGAGTGTGAATCAGAGTCTGCTCGGCGACGCGTGCGCATGACTGACGCATATGCGTGAAACGCGAAGATGACCAGCGACGCGTACGCGTGACTGACGCATACGCGTGGCATGCGCTACCTGCAGAAATAGCAGAAAATGCTGGGGCGAATTTTGGGCTTAGTTTGGACCCAGTTTTTGGCCCAGAAACACAAACTAGAGCTAAGGGACAAGCAGAGACTCAACAGACATTCTCATTCGCATACTTTTTAGTTTTAGATTGGAATCTTAGAGAGAAATCACTCTTTCTCTAGGTTTTCCTTCACATTCATAGTTTTAATAGTTTATGCTTTTGCTTTGGATATTGAGAAAAGTCACTACCTCCATTGAAGTTTCATTATTCTAGTTTGTTTTCTTATTCCTTTACTCTTTCGATTACTTCTTAACCCTGTTCAGATACGTATGTTTATGATTTTGGGATTTATTAATGCAAAGAACTATTTTCACCTTTAATTAATTTCCAATTCCTATCCTATTTAATTCATCATGTCTTCTTTCTATTTTCTTTATATATATGTGAAAGTATTATCCATGTCAATGGAGTAGACTCCCAACTTGACTTGGGGGTTGATTAAAAGAAGACCCTTGAGTTGGAATACTCAAGTGATTAGTTCAATTGGAAGTTGTTGGCTAACTCTCTATTTACTAACGCTAATCCTTCCATAATGAGAGGATTAGGACTTGCGAATAAGAGTTAGCTCAATCACTTGACTTTCCTTTATGTAGTAAGGGTTAACTAAGTGAAAACAACAACCTCTTGCTATTCCATTTGGGAAAATCCAACAAGGATTGAACTTCCAATTAATCTTCCCCCGATCAAGGCTTTTACTTTGATTATATAAATTCTCTTGCTAGTTTCCATTGCTTTGATTTGCGATTATTTAAATTTCTGTTCTCCAACTCTTAAAATTTGTCAGAAACTCCTGACTAATAAAATAGCATTCTTTTGTCAACTCGTTGGGAGACGACCTGGGATTTCTACTCCTAGTATTTTTATTCTAATTTGTGACAACCCTTTCAAATTGATAAGCGGATTTTCATCGGTTAAGAACTGTACTCACAATGTTATTTCTATATTAAATTCTTAACCGGCTAATTTCCGCCACATCAATTTTTGGCGCCGTTGCCGGGGAGTTGCAATTTTGTGCTAATTTATTGGTTGGTGTGCATATTTTTAATTTTTGCATATTTTATTTTGTTTTATTACCATGAGCTATATATGTTTTTTTCATTGAATGACGCGTTCACTGCCTGATCCGAGCTTAGCTGCGTTTGATCCAGAAATTGAATGAACTATTTCACGTATTAGACGAGCTCGGCGTTGGTTAGCCTCTGAGGGTGGTGAAGTGGATACTACCAATTCACCAGTCTCTTCTGAAGGTGAATCTAAAGTGCCATCCGAGGAAGAAACAAGCTCATCTCTACTAATTTTGTTGATTTACATGCAGGTAATATGGCGGAGCCTAGAAGGATTACTCTCGAAGAAGCAGGAGCTCCAGACTTTACACTACAACCGTATCAAGCGCGTCACCAAAATCTGACTCCAGATTTTGAACTGAAGACTGCACTAATTAACTTACTGCCAAAGTTTCATGGCTTACCTGCTCAAGAGCCCATAAAGCACCTCACAGATTTTCAGACAGCCTGCTCAACTACTAGGCGTCATGGTGTAGATGAAACTACTCTTTGGCTATATGCCTTCCCGTTTTCTCTTGAGGGAAAGGCAAGGGAGAGGTTCTACACTCAACCTGAAGAAGTTGTTACTAATTGGGATCTTCTCAGAAGGGAATTCCTGGAAAAGTACTTTCCAGCTAAAGTTACAGACAAACAGAGGAAAGAAATTTCCTGCATTATTCAAGGCGAATCAGATACTCTTTATGAGTACCGGGAACTTTTCAGGAATCTCCTAGACTCATGTCCCTACCACAAGTTTGACCAGTTGTTGTTGATCAGTTATTTCACACAAGGCATGAAGCCTCAAAACAAGACTAAAATAGATGCTGCAAGTAATGGCTCCCTGAAGAAGTACAAGACGGCGACAGAAGCGTGGCAACTGATCACCGATCTAGCTGTGTCTACCTGGAATGTCAGGCACAAGAACAGCCATCCCAAGGCTATTGCGGAGTTTTCCTCTAGTAGTGAGACTGCTGCTCTCACACAGACTCTGGGAGGGATAACTAACATACTGAAGCAGCTACAGCTGAATCAACAACAACCTTAGCCTCCCTTACAACAACAATGTCAACAGTTAGCCCTTCAGAGAGTATGCGAAATATGTGCCTGCTACACTCATTACACTGATGAGTGTCCGCAACTCCAACAACAAGAAGACAACACCTTGGCAGTAACTCACAATTTCTATGACCGCCCGAATCGAGGATACTATCAACAAGGCGGCAAGGTGGGAACTACAATCAAGGTTGGCAAGATAACTCCAACCAAGGTTGGAGATACAATTCCAACCAAGGCTGGAGGGATAACTACAATAGAAGAGGCAGAGACAACAGTGAGAATCAGAGGTGGAATAACAACAACAATAGACAGCAGAACTAAAACCAGCCTTACAGACCACCACACCTAAGGTAGTCCCAGGCACCTCAGAACAACCAACAGCAGGCCCCTCAAATTACTTATTCTCCTTCTTCTACCAATGATAAGGTGCTTCACTCTCTTGTACAAGGACAGAAAGACCTTCAAAATACACTTACCTCTAGAATTAATGGTCTTACCTCCACTTTACAAGCTCTTATCTCCCGGATGCAACCACCTTCCACTCCCAGAAATCAACCTTCAAGCTCCGGTGCACTTCCTTCTCAACCTTTACCCAACCCCAAAGGTGGAATCAATGCCATTACTTTGAAGTCCGAAACCACACTGAAAGAGAGGAGTCAGGAGGAGCCAAGCTCAAGAGAAGATATCCAAGCTGAAGAAATTGTTGAAGTGGAGGATGTTGAAGAAGAAAAGGAAGTACAATACATGGTTGAAGAAGAAGCGGCTCAACCAAGGAATGAAGCACCAAAGGAAGCTGAAGTTACAAGAGAAGCCATTTCCATTCCATTTCCACACCTTGCTAGGAAGTCCAAAAAGCAGATGGAGCTAGACCCCAATATAGTGGAGATCTTCAAAAAGGTTGAGGTAACATTTCCCCTTTTTGATGGCGTTCGCCAGGTACCTAAATATGCGAAGTTTATAAAAGATTTATGCATGAATAAAGATAAAACATAGGATTTAGAAACTATTCCTCTACGTAGCTCTATTTCTGCTTTAATGGGTGATATACCTGAAAAATATAGTAATCCAAGTCCATGCATGGTTACTATTACTATAGATGGTGTGAAATTTTCTGACTGCATGTGTGATTTAGGCGCGTGTGTTAGCATAATGCCATTATCTATATATGATGCCTTGAGGCTCCCTCGCTTAAAAATGTCAATAGCACGTTTTATTTTGGCAGATAAAAGCATTATCTCTGTGGTTGGAATTGCTGAGGACGTGCTGGTGAGCATTAAGGGGCTCACATTTCCTATTGACTTCTATATTATGGAGATACCCCCTAATGACTCAGGAAGACCATCATCCATCCTCCTTTGAAGACCATTTCTGAAAACTTCAAAGTTCAAGTTTGATGCATTCTCAGGAACTTACTCCTTTGAGATAGATGGCATAGCAGTAAGTTTCAACATGGATGAAGCTATGAAGCACCCTCTGGTAGATCATTCCATCTTCCAGTGCGACATCATTGAAACTGTAGCTGCAATTCACCAGGAGGAAGTAGAAGAGAGGCGCATGGAGCATGATGCAAGTGTGGGGAAGCCCCCTGAACAAGATGAAGACACATTGCCATCTTCACTAGCTCCAGATGATCAAGTGCCTAGCCATGAGCAGAAAATGGAGTTGAAGCCCCTTCTACCCCACCTCAAGTATGCTTACCTCGAGGATCATCAGAAGCACCCAGTTATCATTGCAAAGGAACTCACTTCCCAACAGGAGGAGCAGCTGCTTAGTGTGCTGAGAAGACACAAGAAAGCAATTGGGTGGAGCTTGCCAGATATAGTGGGCATCAGCCCTCAAGTTTGTGACCACAGAATATTTTTAGAAGAGGGAGCAAGGCCTGTCTGTTAACCTCAGAGGCGGCTGAACCCAACCATCTTAGAAGTTGCCAAGAAGGAAGTGACAAGACTGCTGGAAGCATATATGGGTCAGCCCAGTACAAGTGGTGCCCAAGAAGTCTGGAGTCACAACAGTGAAGAATGAGCATAGAGAGCTCCTGACAACTAGAGTACAGAACTCGCAAGGATCACTACCCCCTGCCATTTATCGATCAGATGCTTAATCGTTTGTTAGGTAAATCACACTACTTCTTTTTAGATGGTTACACAAGATATTTTCAAATCCATATAGCTCTTGAAGATCAAGAGAAGACTACTTTTACATGTCCCTTTGGAACGTATGCATACAAGAGAATGCCTTTTGACTTATGTAATGCACTGGCTACTTTCCAAAGATGCATGATGAGTATTTTCTCAGATCTTATTGAGAACAGTATGGAAATTTTCATGGATGACTTTAGTGTGTATGGTGATTTGTTTAGCCTTTGTTTGGATAGTTTAGCTAGAGTATTACACAGGTGTGTTAGTTCAAACCTTGTATTAAATTTTGAAAAGTGTCACTTTATGGTAATACAAGGTATTGTTCTAGGACATGTTGTTTCTAATACTGGTATTTCTGTAGATCCAGCAAAGGTAGATGTGATTTCTAGTTTACCTTACTCCTCCTCCGTGAGGAAAGTCCGTTCGTTCCTTGGTCATGCAGGTTTCTACCAGAGATTTATTAAGGACTTCAGTAAGGTAGCATTGCCTTTATCCAGACTGCTGCAGAAGGATGTTGAGTTTGAGCTGAGTGAGGACTGCATGGAAGCGTTCGATAAGCTAAAGATCGACTTAACTTAAGCTCTGATTGTGAGAGGACCAGACTGGAGCCAGCCTTTTGAGATTATGTGTGATGCCTCCAATCATGCAGTGGGAGCGGCGTTGGCTCAGCACGAAGGTAAGGTCCCTTTTGTAATAGCTTATGCGTCTAAGACCTTAGATGCTGCTCAGTCTAATTATACTACCACTGAAAAAGAGCTTTTGGCTATTGTTTTTGCTCTGGATAAATTTTGAGCCTATTTACTTGGTACTAAAGTGGTAGTATACTTAGACCATGCAACTCTAAACTATTCATTAGCTAAAAAAGAGTCCAAACCAAGGTTAATACGTTGGATATTATTGCTGCAAGAATTTGATTTAGAAATTAAGGATAGGAGTGGTTCCCAGAATTCAGTGGCGGACCACTTGAGTCACCTTGAGCACATTAATAATGACTCCACTCCTATCAATGATGCTTTTCCATTTGATAGCTTGCACGCAATATCTGAAGTAGTCCCTTGGTATGCACCTGTGGCTAATTATCTAGTCAGTCACACCTTCCCTCCCAATTTTACTAAGCATCAAAAGGACAAATATTATATATGGGATGACCATATTTATGGAGGTATGGTGCTGACCAGGTAATTAGAAGGTGTGTGCCTCAATCAGAATTCCAGTCAATTTTAGAGGCCTGCCACTCCTCCGAGAGTGGTGGACATTTTGGCCCTCAAAGAACAGCTAGAAAAAATTTAGACTGTGGATTCTGGTGGCCCACTCTTTTTAAAGATGCTACTGCCTTCTGTAAATCTTGTTCCCCATGCCAAAGGTTTGGTAATATATCCAAGAGGGATGAGATGCCCTAACAGCTTACGCTATTCTGTGAAATTTTTTATGTTTGGGGCATTGACTTCATGGGTCTATTTCCAAACTCTAATGGTTTCTTATATATATTGTTAGCTGTAGATTATGTTTCTAAATGGGTGGAAGCAATTCTTGCCCGTACTGATGATGCTAACATTGTTGTCTCCTTTGTTAGAAATCATATTATCTGTCGCCTTGGATCATCACGAGCAATCGTGAATGATCAATGCACTCACTTTTGTAACAGGAGATTAGTAGGTCTACTGAAGAAGCATGGGATTGTTCACAAAGTAGCAACAGCCTACCAGCCTCAGACCAATGGGTAAGCTGAGGTGTCTAACGGAGAGATAAAGTGCATACTGAAAAAGATAGTCAAGCCTCATAGGAAAAACTGGAGCACCAGGCTTGTAGATGCGCTTTGGGCTTATCGGATAGCGTACAAGACACCAATCGGGATGAGTCCCTTCCGCGTAGTCTATGGCAAAGCTTGCCACCTCCCAGTGGAGGTGGAACACAAGGCTTTTTGGGCGGTAAGGGAATGCAACATAGGATTTGAGAAGGCTGGTGCTGAAAGGAAGCTGCAACTGGCAGAACTGGAGACCTTTCGACTCGAAGCATATGACAACTCCAGACTATATAAAGAGAAGGTGAAGGCTGTGCATGACAAGCATATCAAAAGAAGACATTTTAGACCTGGAAAGCTAGTTCTCCTTTATAGCTCAAGGTTGAGGCTCATGCCAGGCAAGCTAAGATCAAGGTGGGAAGGCCCCTATATAGTAGAGAAGACAGAACCATACGAAGTCTTTCACCTTAGTCATCCTTCAAGTTCCAAATTCATCACAGTCAATGGTCATCGCTTAAAGCTATATCATGGTGAGAAGACAAAGGAAAATAAAGAGCTAGAGGTCTTCCTCTTGGAGGATCCACCGACAGAAGCAGATTGAGTGCGAGAATAAGAAGAATTGAACATAGAGTTGGGAATGAGTGGTGCTGGTAGCGTGCCTGGCGCACAAGCAAGACCACGCATACGCGTTACTTGCAATTTTACCAGTCCATGCGTACGTGTCCCTCACGCATACGCATGACCCTACAAATCGGCGTAAAAGGGTGTATAGCCAGAGAGTTATGATGGTGTGGGGCTAGAACTCTGCTAGAACCACAAGCTCCATCACGCGTACGCGTCCCTGACGTGTGCGCGTTGTTTTCCAAAAAGAGCCATCCACCCGTGCGCGTGCCTGACGCGCACGCGTCGTATGTCATTTTTGCCCTAGGCCCAGACCAAACAGAGAGTTGTGCGTACGCGTTGATGCCTTCGCACGATTCGCACAATCAAAGGGACGCGTACGCGTGCCCGACGCTTACGCGTCACTATTTAATTTGCACGACCCACGCGTATGCGTGATGCACGCGTACGCGTCGCATGGATGCACAATTAAACCACCTCAGCGCCTGATTTCAAATTATCCCACCCCAATCCTAATTCTTTTCAATCCTATTTATTTCTTCTTCCTTTTTCCCCCTTTCTTCCTTATTCTTTCTTACTTTCTACTACTTTCTTTCTCCCTTCTTCATCTTCATCATCAGGTTTCTTTTCTTCCTCCCTTCTATTCTTTCATTATTGCATTTACTAATTTTTCCTTCTTATCAATCTTTCTTTTAGTATAATTATCTATGGTTTCTATTTCTTCTATTTTTCTTGCATTCTTATGTTGATGTTGGAATTTTATTTGGATATTACCATACTTTAATGAAGCTTGTGGATATTATGCGGAGTGATTTGACAATTGGTATTTTATTTGACTCTCATATACATTTGGATTATATTATTTTCATTCCTACTTTAACTTGCTCAGCAAGTGTTTGTTTTCTTCTTTTACTTGAATGCCTCTTTTTCACAACCCTGGCACTCCACATGTATTTGGGATTATCATTCACAATTGTCATCATCTACGTGCTCTGTAATTTGGTATTTTTAATTATTGTTGCTTGAGTTATGCCTCTCATGCCCCTTTTTGCATGCTTTTACACTCTTACATCTGATTAGTATGAATTGCCTAATTGCTCTTAATTGAGATCTTACCTACATGTTGTAGCTACCATGTATCTAAACTACTATCTTTTTCTTGGCATTCATTATCACTTGGTATTGTCTTCCTTTCGATTTTAGTTATCTATATTTCACATTCCCCCTCTTTCCTTCTTCCTTAGGCATGGGTACCGAGAAAGGAAAAGAGAAGGCCACGGACAAGACACCAGCAAGGTAAAAAGGATCATTAAGGTTGATGAAGCAGAAAAAGCCTTTCCCGCACGAGACTCTACACGGTTCACTAACCGTTATTGCGAACAGATGTTCCCCATCCTAGCCGAGCGGAACTACAATAATGAGCATCTACTCATTGTTCCAACACACTTTTTTTATTTTGTAGAGCCCCGCATAGAGAGGAGACAGTGGATATTTTTTAGGAGACAGCCACGGGAGGCCAACTTATCATGGGTAGTTGGTGCACGAAATTGTGATCTCAATGGCGCTAAAAACTTGGTACGCACATTTATAATCTCAATTCTTCTTCACAACTTCGCACAACTAACCAGCAAGTGCACTGGGTCGTCCAAGTAATAAACCTTACATGAGTAAGGGTCGATCCCACAGAGATTGTCGGCTTGAAGCAAGCTATGGTCATCTTGTAAATCTCAGTCAGGTAGATTCAAATGGTTATAAGGTTTTGATAATTAAAATATAAATAAAACATAAAATAAGATAGAGTGACTTATGTAATTCACTGGTGGGAATTTCAGATAAGCGTCTGGAGATGCTTTGTTGCTTCTGAATCTCTGCTTTCCTATTGCCTTCTTCCAACCACACGTTACCTCCTTCCATGGCAAGCTGTAGGATCATGGAGATGCTTGTTGCTTCTGAATCTCTGCTTTCCTACTATCTTCATTCAATCATTCATACTCCTTTCCATGGCAAGCTGTATGTTGGGGGATCACCGTTGTCAATGGCTACCGTCCGTCCTCTCAGTGAAAATGGTCCAAATGCGCTGTTACTGCACCGCTAATCATCTGTCGGTTCTTGATAATGTTGGAGTAGGATCCGTTGATCCTTTTGCATCTGTCACTACGCGCAACACTCGTAAGTTTGAAGCTCATCACAGTCATCCCTTCCCAGATCCTACTCGGAATACCACAGACAAGGTTTAGACTTTCCGGATCTCAAGAATGGCCGCCAATAATTCTAGCCTATACCACGAAGGTTTTAATCTTAGATTAGAAACCTAAGAGATACACATTCAAGTTTGTTTGCATGTAGAATGGAAGTAGTTGTCAGGCACGCGTTCATAGGTGAGAATGGTGATGAGCGTCACATAATCATCACATTCATCATGTTCTCGTGTGCGAATGAATATCTTAGAGAAGAAATAGGCTTGAATTGAATAGAAAAACAATAGTACTTTGCATTAATTCATGAAGAACAGCAGAGCTCCACACCTTAATCTATGGGGTGTAGAAACTCCACCATTGAAAATACATAAGTGATAATGGTCTCAGCATGGACGAATGGCCAGCCTCAAAGGTCTAAGGACTAAACGTCCAAAGATTATAATACCATAGTAAAAAGTCCTATTTATACTAAACTAGTTACTAAGGTTTACAGAGATAAGTAAATGATGCAGAAACCCACTTTTGGGGCCCACTTGGTGTGTGCTTGGGCTGAGCATTGAGCTTTACACGTGTAGAGGCTTCTCTTGTCCAATAGCATCTGCAGTCCATTTTTAGCCTCTGAATCAGATTTTTGCTCAGGTCCCTCAATTTCAGCCAGAAAATACCTGAAATCACAGAAAAACACACAAACTCATAGTAAAGTCCAGAAATGTGAATTTTTCTTGAAAACTAATAAAAATATAATAAAAATTAACTAAAACATATTAAAAACTACCTAAAAACAATGCCAAAAAGCGTATAAATTATCCGCTCATCACAAAACCAAACTTAAATTGTTGCTTGTCCCCAAGCAACTAAAAATCAAATAGGATAAAAAGAAGAGAATATACTATAAATTCCAAAATATCAATGAAACTTAGCTCCAATTAGATGAGCGGGACTAGTAGCTTCTTGCCTTTGAACAGTTTTGGCATCTCACTTTATCCTTTGAAGTTCAGAATGATTGGCATCTATAGGAACTTAGAATTTAGATAGTGTTATTGATTCTCCTAGTTCAGTATGTTGATTCTTGAACACAGCTACTTTATGACTCTTGGCCGTGGCCCTAAGCACTTTGTTTTCCAGTATTACCACCGGATACATAAATGCCACAGACACATAACTAGGTGAACCTTTTCAGATTATGACTCAGCTTTGCTAGAGTCCCCAATTAGAGGTGTCCAGGGTTCTTAAGCACACTCTTTTTGCTTTGGATCACAACTTTAACCACTCAGTCTCAAGCTTTGCACTTGACACCTTCACGCCACAAGCACATGGTTAGGGACAGCTTGGTTTAGCCGCTTAGGCCAGGATTTTATTCCTTTGGGCCCTCCTATCCATTAATGCTCAAAGCCTTGGATCTTTTTTATTTTACCCTTGCCTTTTGGTTTAAAGAGCTCTTGGCTTTTTCTGCTTGCTTTTTCTTTTTCTTTTTTTCTTTTATTTTTGCCATTTTTTTTCGCAAGCTTTGTTCTTCACTACTTTTTCTTGCTTCAAGAATCAATTTTATGATTTTTCAGATTATCAATAACATTTCTCCTTTTTTATTATTCTTTCAAGAGCCAACAATTTTAACATTCATAAACAACAAATTCAAAAGACATATGCACTGTTCAAGCATTCATTCAGAAAATTAAAAGTATTGTCACCACATCAAAATAATTAAACTAATTTCAAGGATAAATTCAAAATCATGTACTTCTTGTTCTTTTGTTTTTAGAACATTTTTCATTTAAGAGAGGTGATGGATTCATAGGACATTCATAGCTTTAAGACATAGACACTAGACACTAATGATCATGTAGTAAAGACACAAACATAAATAAACATAAAGCATAGTAAACGAAAAATAGAAAAATAAATAAATAGACAAGGAGATTAAGGAACAGGTCCACCTTAGTGATGGCGGTTAGTTCTTCCTCTTGAGGATCTTATGGAGTCCTTTAGCTCCTCAATGTCTCTTCCTTGCCTTTGTTGCTCCTTCCTCATAGCTATTTGATCTTCTCTAATTTCACGGAGAATAATGGAGTGCTCTTGGTGCTCCACCCTTAGTTGTCCCATGTTGGAACTTAATTCTCCTAGGGAGGTGTTGATTTGCTTCCAATAGTTTTGTGGAGGAAAGTGCATCCCTTGAGGCATCTCAGGGATTTCATGATGAGGAATTTTCTCATGCTCTTGTTGAGGTCCATGAGTGGGCTCTCTTGTTTGCTCCATCTTTTTCTTAGTAATGGGCTTGTGAGATGAATCTATCCATCTCCCATGACTTAGAGGTGGAAGAAATGGCCTCCCCTTTCCTCTTTCTAGAGGTTTCTCTGGCCTTAGGTGCCATAAATAGTTATGGAAAATAAAAAGCTTTAGCTTTTCCAATACCAAACTTAAAAGGTTTGCTCGTTCTCGAGCAAAAGAAGAGAGAAGGGGTTAGAAGAAGAAGAAATTGAGGAGATGGAGGGTAGTGTTGGTTGCGGCCAGGGGGAGTTTTATATGGTTATGATGTGTGAAAAGGAAGGAATGATGAGGGGCTTATATAGGAGTGGAGTGGAGAGAGAATTCTTGTAGTAGGGGTTGGGTTTGGGAGGGAGATGGATGTGATTGGTGGAGGTTATTTTGGGGAAGAGTGTTATGGAAAGGTGTGAAGAGGAGAAAAGAAGAGGTGTGGTAGGTGGGGATCCTGTGCGGTCAAGGACTTAGCATCCCTGCTCCGTTAAAGCGTGCAAAAATGCCCTTAGATTGCAATTCTAGCATTTAACGCCAGACTGCTACTTGTTTTTGGCGTTCAACGCCAGCTTTTCTCCCTTTCTTGGCATTAAACGCCAACTTGATGCTCTATTCTGGCGTTAAACGCCAGTCTGGTGCTTGTTTCTGGCGTTTAACGCCAGCTTGATGCTTCTTTCTGGCGTTAAATGCCAGTTTGATGCTTCTTACTGGAATTTAAACGCACGTAAGTTCTTTCTCCAGGGTGAGCTATTTTTAATGCTATTTTTTATTCTGTTTTTGATTTTTCAGTTGTTTTTGTGACTTCACATGATCATCAACCTACAGAAAACATAAAATAACAATGGAAAATAAATAGATATAATTAAATAACATTGGCTTGTCTCCTAATAAGCGCTTCTTTAATGTCAATAGCTTGATAGTGAGCTCTCATGGAACCTCATAGATAATCAAAGCAAGCTTGGGGCCTCTCAACACCAAACATAGAGTTTGGTTGTGGCCTCCCAACACCAAACTTAGAGTTTGAATGTGGGGGTTTTGTTTGACTCTGTATTGAGAGAAGCTTTTCATGCTTCCTCTCCATGGTTACATAAGGAGAACCTTGAGTCTTGAATACAAGGTAGTCCTCATTCAACTGAAGGACTAGCTCTCCTCTATCCACATCAATCACAGCTCTTGCTGTGGCTAGGAAGGGTCTTTCAAGGATGATGGATTGATGTTCATCCTTCCCAGTGTTTAGGATTATGAAATCAGCAGGGATGTAAAAGCCTTCAACCTTCACTAAGACATCCTCTACTAGTCCATAAGCCTATTTCCTTGAATTGTCTGACATCTCTAGGTAGATTCTTATAGCTTCCACCTCAAAGATCCTTAGTTTCTCCATTACAGAGAGGGGCATGAGGTTTATACTAGAACCAAGGTCACACAGATCCTTCTTAAAGGTCATGGTGCCTATGGTACAAGGTATTAAGAACTTTCCAGGATCCTGTTTCTTCTGAGGTAATTTCAGTTGAACCAGATCATTCAGTTCATTGATGAGCAATGGAGGTTCATCCTCCCAAGTCTCATTACCAAATAATTTGGCATTCAACTTCATGATTGCTCCTATATATTTAGCAATTTGCTCTTCAGTGATGTCTTCATCCTCTTTAGAGGAAGAATATTTATCAGAGCTTATGAATGGCAGAAGGAAGTTCAATGGAATCTCTATGGTCTCTGTATGAGCCTCAGATTCCTTTTGTTCCTCAAAGGGAAACTCCTTTCTGTCCTGAGGACGTCCCATGAGGTTTTTCTCACTGGGACTCACATCCTCCTCACTCCCTCCAGGTTCGGCCATGTTGGTCATGGTTATGGCCTTGCACTCTCTCTTGGGATTTTTTTCTGTATTACTTGGGAGAGTACTGGGAGGAGTTTCAGTAATCTTCTTACTCAGTTGACCCACTTGTGCCTCCAAAATTCTTATGGAGGACCTTGTTTCATTCATGAAACTTAGTGTGGTCTTGGATAGATCAGAGACTATGGTTGCCAGGCCAGAATGGCTCTGTTCAGAATTTTCTTTCTGTTGCTGAGAAGATGATGGAAAAGGCTTGCTATTGCTAAACCTATTTCTTCCACCATTATTGTTGAAGCCTTGTTGAGGCTTCTATTGGTCCTTCCATGAGAAATTTGGATGATTTCTCCATGAAGGATTATAGGTGTTTCCATAGGGTTCTCCCATGTAATTCACCTCTTCCATTGCAGGGTTCTCAGGATCATAAGCTTCTTCTTCAGAAGATACTTCTTTAGTACTATTGGATGCAGCTTGCAATCCATTCAGACTCTGAGAAATCATATTGACTTGCTGAGTCAATATTTTGTTCTGAGCCAATATGGCATTCAGAGTATCAATTTCAAGAACTCCCTTCTTCTGAGGCGTCCCATCGTTCACAGGACTCCTCTCAGAGGTGTACATGAACTGGTTATTTGCAACCATTTCAATGAGTTCCTGAGCTTCTGCAGGGGTTTTCAGATGAAGAGATCTTCCAGCAGAATGGTCTAATGACATTTTTGACAACTCAGACAGACCATCATAGAATATGCATATGATGCTCCATTTTGGAAGCATGTCAGTAGGACACCTTTTGATCAATTGCTTATCTCTTTCCCAAGCTTCATAGAGGGACTCACCTTTCTTCTGTCTGAAGGTTTGTATTTCCACTCTAAGCTTGCTCATTTTTTAAGGTGGAAAGAATTTGGCCAGGAAAGCACTGACCAGTTTTTCCCAATAGTTCAGGCTTTCCTTAGGTTGTGAATCCAACCATGTTCTAGCTCTGTCTCTTACAGCAAAAGGGAAAAGCATAAGCCTGTAGACCTCGGGATCAACTCCATTCGTCTTGATAGTGTCATAGATTTGCAAGAATTCAGCTATGAACTGATGAGGATCTTCCAATGGAAGTCCATAAAACTTGCAATTCTGTTGCATTAGAGAAACTAATTGAGGCTTAAGCTCAAAGTTGTTTGCTCCAATTGCAGGAATTGAGATGCTTCTTCCATAAAAGTCAGCAGAGGGTGCAATGAAGTCACCAAGCATCTTCCTTGCACTGTTGTCATTGTTATTTGGTTCGGCCATGTCTCCTTCTTTTTCGAAAATTTCTGTAAGGTTCTCTCCAGAGGGTTGTGTTTTAGCTTCTCTTAGTTTCCACTTAAAAGTCCTTTCAGGTTCAGGATCAGCTTCAATAAGAATGTCTTTATCCCTGTTCCTGCTCATATGAAAAAGAAGATAACAGAAAAGAATAGGAATCCTCTATGTCACAGTATAGAGATTCCTTTATGTGAGTAGAAGAAGAGAAGAATAGAAGAAGGAGAAGATAAAAATTCGAACACAGAGAAGAAGAGGGGGTTCGAATTTTTAGTGGAAGAGGAGTGTTAGTAGATAAATAAATAAATAAAAAGAGATGAGAGAGGAAAGAATTCAAAAATAAAATAAAATAAAATAAAATATTGTTGTTTTTATTTTAAATATTAGTTATAATTCGAAAATAAAAAAAAGAGAAATTGAATAAAATTAAATTAAAATTTAAAACAATTAGTTAATTAAAGTGAAATTTGAAAAAGTGGGGAGGAGTTTTCGAAAATTAGAGAGAGAAAATTAGTTAAGTGGTTTTGAAAAAGATATGATTGAGATAGAAAACTTTTAAAATCAAACAAAAAGTCAAGTAGTTAATTGAAAAAATTTGAAAATCAATTTTGAAAAGATAAGAAGTTAGAAAAGATTTTGAAATTGATTTTCAAAAAGATATGACTGAAAATCATTTTGAAAAAGATTTGAAAAAGAAATTTAAAAAGATTTGATTTTGAAAATTAAAGTTGATTACATGACAAACAAGAAACAAAAAGATATGATTCTATAATTTAAAGATTGAACCTTTCTTAATAGACAAGTAACAACTAGAAAAATTTTTTAATTAAAACATTAATGTTAGTGAGATTTTCGAAAATATGAAAAAAAATAAGAAAAAGATTTTGAAAATTAATTTTTTTAAAGTTTTCGAAAATAAAATAAAAATGAAAAAGATTTTATTTTTGAAAAAGATAGAATCTTTAAATTGAAAATTTGACTTGACTCGTAAGAAACAATTAAATTTTGAAATTTTTTGTTTGAAAATGTCAACTCAAATATTCGAAATTTATGAGCAAAATAAGGAAAAGATAGTTTTTTTAATTTTTTTGAATTTTTAAAACATGAAAAAAGACCAAGAAAAAGAAAAACATGTACAAAAATTCCAACGCATATGGTTCAATCATTCAATACATGAGTATGTTCCCGATTCCCATAATTTTCAATTACAAACACAAAGACATACCTTTACATCTACCCAAGTTCCCAAGTACACCCTTCTAATTACATGATACACACTCTCACTCGCCTAAGCTAATCAAGGATCCAAATCCAGGGATGTTCATTGTTTTTCACTTAGGGGTGTTGATGTGCTCAATTTTAAGAACAAAAAGGGTTTATCATGGTCTCAAAACTGTTTAGCAACGGTAGATAAAAGGGTTAAGGCCATTTAGAAAAAATGACTATTGAAATGATGGTCTAAATCATGTAAATACATCCATACACAAAATAATGGATATATTGAATCAGACAAAGCAAGGACTGGAATCATAGAGAAAGAGTAATGCACACAAGAATGAGAATAAGTGGTTAGATGATATAACCACACAATAATGCTCAAAACTTACACGCTTGTATTCTCAGCTCAAACACCATGTTCCAAAATACATTCTTCAAGCAAGTTATCTTAAGAAAATTTTTTTTTTCAAAATTGGTAATTGGTAGGGTACCCTGAAAATACAGTTTCTTGGAAAAGAAGTCATCACCCTAACCAAGCAGTCCTATCAAGAAAAACTAACTAAACATGCAGGATGTCCTAATTAACAAAACAAAAGAGAACTAAAATCCATAGATGTTGAGAAGAGGATATTATTACCCACGGAGATCGGTCAAATGACTTCCCACACTCTAAGAATTAGCACGGTACTCCGTGCTACTAGCAAGGTGCAAGTGGTGGTCGGGCTTAGAACTTCCACTATCCCGTTTGCGAATGCTCTCTTCACTTAAGTACGAGGTGGATGTGGAGATCTCCGGCTCCTCCATAAAAGGTGTCACACAACTCAAAAGCTTCTTGAAGTAAGCATATCGGTGTTGGTTCTGCCATTCATATCTATTTATCTTCTTGTGGAAGTCTTCAAGCCCTTGGTGGGAAGATCCTTGTGATGTAGAAGAAGTGGTAGGGATAACCGAGGGGACAACTATATCAAGCGTTTTATGTTTCGCCAGAGGCTTGAGATATTTTCCGGTTGGGACGACGTCGCCCTCTACCTGAATCATCGTTCTTCTATCCTTAGTCTCTCGGGGAACATCAGCAGTAGCAACTAACTCCGTCACCAAGGCTGGGAAAGGTAGGTTACCCTTGGCATGAACATCACTCATGGCTTGGTGGATGAGGCGAGCAATGTTAACCGGCCGCTCTGTGAATATACACCAAACTAGCAGGGCTAGGTCTACAGTGATCAAGGTCTCGTGAGTGCTGGGAAACACGTAATGAGACAAGATTTGGGTCCATGCTCGAGCCTCTACAGTCAAATAACGCACAAAAATGCCCTTAGGTCGGGGCCTCAGGTGCCTTCGGGTGCAAAATATTTCTGGTTCGGTAATAACCCGGTGCACAGCGTCCCAATCAAAACTAGAATTGAACTCATCACACTGGCGGAGTGCCTCCTGGTAACCATCTACCTCGTCCGGTACGGGTGGGACTCGGAGTACTTCTTGAATAGCTTTCTCAGAAACTGGAACTTGCTTCCAGCGCATGAAGATAGTCTGAAGAGAAGGTGAGAAGTAATTGGTGTAGAACTCTACCACCCATGAGAGATTGGCTTCTTGTGGTCTCCTCATGAGAAAGCCCCATCCTCGTCGCTCAATACGAGGTATGACAAACTGAACTATATAACCCGGAGGGTTAAGAAAGGGTTCAGAATGATAATTCCGTTCAATCACGATGGGGAACATGAGTTCGCAATAGTGGTTGGAAAACTGAGTGGAATCTCTCGCAGAGTTGTCCTTCTCTTGGTCATCAATTTTAATGATGCTTCGCGCCTTATTAGGGAGAGGCATGGACTTGGGCACGTGGTACGATTTGGCGGTGGCTTTTTGAGGTTTCCTTTTGGGAGGCGGCTTCTTCTATGCCTTTTTCTTGTCCTTTTTTATGGCCATCTGAAAAAGGAGAGGGAAGAGAAGACATTAAACTCAAAGAGACCGCACTCAAATTATAACAAGCTAGTGAGAAATAATGCCACAAAAGAATAGGTATCTTGAAAACATGACAGCTGCAACATGCAAGCAAGATCAATGTTGAGGTACAGAGCAAAGCACTAGCATGGGATGCAAGAGCGAAAAAGGCATGCAAGTAAGGCATGAGAAAAATAACTCAAGCATCAGGAATAAACCCCAAGTGACAGATGCAAGAAAGATAAAATGCGCAAGAAAACAATTACCCAATCTAACTCCAAAACAATAAGGCATACTTAAAGGAATAAAGTGGAGTTAGAATACAATTCTTGCAATATGATCTAAGGAAGCAAGTCATGGGTATGCACATATGAGTGGTAAATATGGAGCGCAATGAGCTTAATGTACAAGAAAAAGACAAGTGTATTGATAGAAGAGCACCAATTTGAAAGCATAGTGTCAAAATTAACGAAAATTGTGATAGGTGCAATTCAACAAACACTTGGTGTGCAACATTCAAACTATAAGCACATTGAATACTTGCAAAGGTGCAATACCCTAAACTGATACACCCATATCAAAACAACATCACATAATCACAAAGGAATCAAAAGATAACAAATCAACCCATCAAAGCAAGAGGTAACTCAATTTCAACATTCAAAAAAATTGGCAAGGAAGAAGAAGAAAGGAAGTAAATAAATAAGAGAAAATTCAATAAAGTGCAACTAAGAGAAATAAGAGAAAGTAAAGACATGTAATTAAGAAAGAAAGGCATAAAGCAAAGATAAAGAGAATGGAAAAGAATATGACCTTGAGAGGAAAAGAGGAGATAAGGTGCAAGCAAGAGAAAGGGAAGGAGGGAAGAGAGACAAGAGGGGAGAGAAAGTGGGACCGCGCGGAAGTGGTGGTTGCCGGTTGGTGAAGTCGCTGGTGATGGTGGGCGAGAGAAGTGGTGAAGGGGGAAAAAGGGAAAGAAGATAGGAGAAGAAGAAGAAGAAAGTGGAAAAAAGAGGTGAGAAGAGAAAATTTGAAACAGTGCGCGCTGGTGCATTACCTGCATCCGAGTATCGATGTGCGCGGGCACGCCACGCGTATGCGTGGAGTGAAGAAAAGAAGAGGGACACGCGAGCGCCACCCATGCGTACGCGTGTGTACGGAAACAGGTAAGGGACGCTTACGCGCCACAGTGCGTGCACGCGTGGAGGCACTGGCGCATTTCGCGCATTGCTTGCGCAATGCTCGTGCAAGTCTCGAGTGAAAGGTACTGGAGGAATGCATGTAAGGCAACCGACGCGTATGCGTCATGTGTGCGCACACGTGGGTAAGCATGAGGGCAAAACGACGCGTGAGCGTGCTACACGCGCACGCGTGCGTAGGAGTTGCGCGTTTTGCGCAATGCTTGCGCAACTCTCGGGTAAAATGTACCAAGAGTGGCACATAGTGTGATCGATGCGTACGCGTCATGTGCGCGCATGCGTGGACAGGGGATTGGGGTAGGCGACGCGTGAGCGTCCCATACGCGCACACGTGACTAGGAGTAGCGCGTTTCGTGTGTTGTTGGCGCATTGCTCGCGCAACTCTCACGAAAATGGGCTGATACTTGCAAAAATGCGAGCGACGCGCACGCGTCCTACACGCTTACGCGTGCATCCCCCCTCTTTTTTTTTCACAACATAAAGAAAGGTATTTTTTTAATACAACCCTGCCAGGTATTCAAGCTAGATAGTCAAGAAAACAGTCACAATTTCATGCACTACTCAAAAAAAAGCATTTTCTCTAACCATATCAATTCATCCATGGCAAGATTAGTGAAATCTACATGGATATCATAGAAATTCAACAAAATCAACAAAAGCTTTCATACCTAAGCAACTCAACAACACCAAGAAATCACAAAATTCACAAAAATCTAAAGCTAGATGCAAAAAGAGTATACACATGGAAGATCTTACCACGGTGGGGTGTCTCCCACCAAGCACTTTTCTTTAAGTCCTTAAGTTGGACGGTCAGTCGCCTAAGCTTCCCCTCCTCTTGGTGCATCCGTAAGCAGGAACACCTCTAACTCCTTTGATGGTTTGTAGCCATGGTACTTCTTCACTCTATATCCATTCACCTTGAAAGTTGTATCGCTTCGGGGGTCAAACAATTCCACCACTCCATAGGGCTTTACCTCCTTCTCCTTGAACGGTCCTTCCCATCTTGAACGGAGCTTCCCAGGCATGAATCTGAGCCTCGAGTTATAGAGGAGAACCTCGTCACCTTCTTGAAAATCCTTCTTCGGGATATAGTGATCATGAAACGCCTTAGTTTTTTCCTTGTAGATTCGAGCATTTTCATATACCTCTATCCAAAGACACTCAAGCTCCTCCAGTTGCAATTTTCTGGCTATACCCGCCTTGGTGAAATCCATGTTACACTGCTTAATTGCCCAATAGGCCTTATGCTCAATTTTCACCGGAAGGTGGCATGCCTTGCCATAGACGATTCGAAAGGGACTCATCCCTAACGCGGTCTTATAGGCCGTCCTATATGCTCATAGTGCATCTCCCAACCAAGAGCTCTAGTCCTTCCTTTGTGGATTCACCACTTTCTCCAAAATCCACTTAATCTCCCGGTTGGACACCTCCGCTTATCCGTTGGTTTGGGGGTGATAAGCAATTGCAACCTTGTGCAATACCCCATAGCGCTTGAGTAGTGCCTCTACTTTCCTATTGCAAAAGTAGGAACCTTAGTCGCTCACAATTGTTCGTGGTGACCCATAGCGGCACACAATATTATTTCTAATGAAAGCAATCACAGTATTGGCGTTATCAAGGCCGGTAGGTATCGCTTCTACCCACTTTGATACATAGTCAACCGCCAATAGAATATATAGATACCTACTTGAGTTGGGAAATGGCCCCAAAAAGTCTATCCCCATACATCAAAGATCTCACAGAACAACATCGGTTGTTGAGGCATTTCATCCCTTTGGGATGCATTTCCCGACTTCTGACATTGGTGACACGACACACAGAATTGGTTAGCATCATTGAATAAGATTGGCCACCAAAATCCACAATCCAAAACCTTTTTAGCTGTCCGTTATGGGCCAAAGTGACCGCCACACTCCGATGAATGGTATGCTTCAAGAATGGGTTGGATTTCAGATTCTGAGACACATCTTCGAATTACTTGGTCTACTCCCCTCTTCCATAAGTGAGGGTCATCCCAAATGTAATATTTGGAATCACTCCTCAACTTATCCCTTTGATGTTTAGAAAAATTGGGAGGAAAGATCTTAGCCATCAAGTAGTTCGCCATTGGTAGAAACCAAGAAAAACTATCTGAAACAGCATGCAAATTATCCAAAGAGAATGAGTCGTCAATCAGAAATGGGTCATATTTAAGATTTTCAAGGCGGCTTAGATGATCTGCAACCAAATTTTGAGACCCACTTCGATCCTTAATCTCAATGTCGAATTCTTGCAAGAGCAAGATCCAACGTATGAGCCTAGGTTTCGACTCATTCTTTGTCAACAAATACTTTAAAGCTGCATGATCCATGTATACCACTATTTTGGATCCTAGCAAATAAGATCAGAATTTATCTAAAGCATGGACAATAGCTAGGAGCTCTTTCTCCTTAGTGGTATAGTTGGATTGTGCCGCATCCAATGTTTTTGAGGAATAAGCAATGATATAAGGGGGCTTACTATCGCGCTGTGTAAGCGTGGCACCTACAACATGATTTGACGTGTCGCACATTATCTCGAATGGCTGCGTCCAGTTTGGGCCCCTCACAATTGGTGCCGTGGTAAGAGCTCTCCTTAACTCCTCAAATGCACCCGCACAAGCACTATCAAACTCAAAGTCCACGTCCTTTTGGAGTAGGCGCGACAATGGCAATGCAATCTTATTGAAATCCTTGATAGAGCGCCTATAGAATCCTGCATGCCCCAAAAAGGAACGGACCTCCTGATGCACGAAAAACTTGTCTCGTAACAAATTTCCTTCGGCAAGTGTACCGAATTTCGTCGTCAAGTAAAAACTCACAATAGAGTGAGGTCGAATCCCACAGAGATTGATTGATCAATCAACTTTAATTAGAGGAATGTTCTAGTTGAGCGAATCAGGATTTGAGTTGAGAATTGCAGAAAATAAACTGGCGGGAAGGTAAATAACAGAAAAAGTAAATGCTAGAAATAGAGAGCTGAAAGTAAATGACGGAAAGTAAATTGCAGAATTGTAAATGGGAATGGGGTAATTGCTCATAAAAGTAAATGACAGAAATTAAAGAGAATGGGTAAGATCAGAAATGGGGAGTTCATTGGGCTCAGGAGATGTTGCATTCTCCAGATCAATTTTATTTTCATCTCTTCCTCAATCAATGCATTCATTGATCTCCTTGGCAATCTTAAGTGATCGAATTACAATTCCTTGTAATTCGATCTCTCAAATCTTGATCAATAACCAATTCCTTGGTCAATTGCTCATGAGAAGAGATGAAGTATGGTCACCGATTATACCTCATGCATTTTCCAAATCAAGTATTGAGAGGATTATAGTCACATATCCATCCAAACCCAATTTGGTCCAGCATGAGAAAGCATTTCTAGCATGATCTCTTCATTCCTCTTTCAAGGTTCAGAAGAGATCCAAGTTTGAATAGCTTCTTTTCCAGGATAACTATCCAATTGGATGAAGATCGAAAGCTTTCAAGTAAAATCAAAAGAACAGATAGAAGAAGAATAATGAAAACTAGTATTGATCCATCAAATTACAACAGAGCTCCCTAACCCAATGAAAGGGGTTTAGTTGTTCATAGCTCTGGAAAATGAAAGCAAAGATGGAGAATACATTATGAAAGCAAAACTAGAAGTGCAGAGAATGGTAAAATACAGAGAGTAGTTTTCCCAATTTCAAATCCCCCTAATCAATTAAAAGCTACTCCTATATATACTACTCTTCTGATTTTCTAGTTGGCTCTCCAAGTCTTGGGTATGGGCCTTTGGATCTTGAGTTTGAAGCAGTTATCTTCTTCATTGGGCTTAGCTTTACTTGCAGAGAGAAAGTGTGAAGTGCGCAGGGACTTTAGCTCAGGACGTTAGTGGTGTTAACGTTAAGTGAAAATATGGGTTCGAGAACGTTAGTGACAATCACCTTTTTCACTAACGTTCCTTACCCAAGTTAGAGCCACGTTAACCTCAACGTTAGTGGCACAAACGTTGCCACCAACGTTGCCTCTTGGTCCTTCGCATACGTTATTGGGACTTATCTTTCCCAATAACGTTGAGAAGCCTCCCCCTTTCTTACGTTAGAGTCCACGTTAACTTAGTTAACGTGGCTCTTAACGTTAGCTTGCCATCCTTCGAGAACGTTAGTGAAACTTACCTTTGTCACTAATGTTCCAATGTACCCCTATCTCCCACGTTAGAGACCACGTTAACTAGGTTAACGTGGCCTCTAACGTAGCATTGCTAGCCATCTCCAACGTTAGTGACAAAGGTGAATGTCACTAACGTTGGCTCATCATCTCTCTTCTTCACGTTAGCTTCCACATTAACTAAGTTTACGTGGGAGTTAACGTGGCTCACTGTGGCTTTTGTGGTTCATTCCAACATTAGTGACAAAGTTAGGTGTCACTAACGTTGGCGATCATATACTTTCTCCACGTTGGCTTCCATGTTAACTAAGTTAACGTGGAAGTTAACGTAGCTTATGGAGGCTTGGCCAACGTTAGTGACAAAGGTGAATGTCACTAACGTTGGCTTCTCTTTGGCTTCTCTTTTGCTTCTTAACTATCGTGGCCACTTATGAGCTTGGCCCAACGTTGGTGACAAAGGTAAGTGTCACTAACGTTGGCTCTATTTTCTTTCCTCCACGTTAGAGTTCACGTTAACTTAGTTAACGTGACTCTTAACGTGGGCTATGATGGCTTCGAGGACGTTATTGGCAATTACTTTTCTCATTAACTTTGCAAGCTAGCTCCCATTCCTACATTTGAAGTCACGTTAGTGAGATTAACGTGGTTCTTCGTTGCTTCCTTTGTCCTGAAATCAAGCAATAATTTCTAGTCCAAGTCATGGGAAATGCAACATCTAATTTGTCATTAATTTCATGCAAAATCCTCATGAAATCAGGTAAAGTACACAATGTATGCTTGAATCAAGATGTAAGTGAATATCTACCCAAAACTAGCTTATTTCTAAGGAAATACATGAAACTACCTTAAAAACAGTAAAGAAAAGGTCAGTAAAACTAGCCAAAATGCCCTGGCATCACAACACCAAACTTAAAGCTTGCTTGTCCCTAAGCAAGTACTGGAACAAGAGAATGATGAATGGAATGCCAAGAGAAATGAGTCATACTTGTGGATGTCATGTCCCTGGTTTTATGGTGGTTTCATGCATAGCAACTTAGGTTCATTCCTGGCTTTCAGACATTTATCATGTTCTAGAATACTCACTGTGATTGCATCCCATGAGATTTTTATTCATTGATCCTTTTGTTGTCACTTCAGGGCTTATTTGTGTTCTTAAGCTAAGTGCTCTGTAAGGGGGCAACTCTTTAAAATAAGCTTTCAGCCAACACTCCCGAACCAGTTGGTTCAAGGTGCTAGGTGTTGAAGCACCCCTAAGGACTTACTCCCTCAAGTCTCTTTCCTCCATACATACACACAACAGGCATATGGTTTGTTTATTTTCTTTTCTTGAGACCTTGGTGTCTAGCACCTCTTTGGGTTACTAAATGCTCTGTAGTGAGGGTTACTCTTGATAGTGGACTTTCAGCTGATAATCCCGAGTTAGTTAACCCAAGTTACCAAGTGATAAGGCACCCCTAAGAGCTTATTCATCCAAGTAAATCCCTCACACAGGAACACCACATACACATGCTTCAAGATTAAAACCATTGGTGCCTAGCCTTATTGCTTACTCATTTTCTTTTATTCTTCAACTTTGATTTTTCTTTTCCCCTTTTTCTATTTAGGATCTTGTCATTTAGCTAGTCTCATGTGTATGTTCAAAGCATAGTATTCATGACAGATAGTTGTCTTCCCACCTTGTGGTTGAACCAACTTAGCTAACTTATGATCACACCATAAACTCATGAACTTACTCCATAGTATGAACTCCACTTTGGTCTTTTGTAAACACTCATTCTCTTTTCATTTGATTTAAAGGAACAAGCACACAAGTAAGCCAAGTGATGATGAAGTGTGACATTAGGATTTCTGCCAGTAAAGAATGTCATAAAAACAGTTGCGTTGTAGATATAGTCTCTAAACCGACAAAAATCCCTTCGTACAAATGTTTTGGGTGTCACAAGTAACAAACCCCTTAGAAATTTTTAACCGAGTATTCAAACCTCGGGTCGTCTTCTCAAGGAACTGCGAGGAAGTATGTTCTTATTATTTGTTATAAAGGTTATAATCGGGGTTTAGAAGGTGAGAAGCAAGTAATTTAAATGACGAGTGAATTAAATGGCAATTAAAAATATATAATAACTGTAAAACAACTTTTGGCAAGATAAGGGAAATTAGAAGTCCAACTTAGCTATCCCTCTCAATAATGATGAAATTTGTATCTTAATTCTACTTGGTCAACCTGTACCAGGGCAAGGAAAGTCAAGGGACTAATTGAATTGACCTTTGAATCCTATTTATTTCCTAAGAAAAGGTTGTGATTACTTATGTTCAGCTCAATTAGCAAGATAACGATTATCAATTATGTTGAGTTTAATAACTGTTGAGTTACTAAATTCTTACCCAGAACCAAAAGGGGAAAAAGTAAAATTGCTGGAATAATAAAAATATCCTTAGATGGGAAGCAATGGTAACTTAAATCAAAGGGAATAATTATAAACTGAAAATACCTCAAATATCATTAATTCAAATAACTGTCTGTAACATGGAATAATTCGTAAATCAAATTATAATAATTAAATCAAATGTTGGAATAAATAAATAAAACTAAAATAAAAGAACGTTAAACCTGGATCCAGAGTTACTCCCAAAACAAGAAGAAGTCCTAAATCCAAAAAGAGAGAGAGAATCTCTCTCTAAACTAAATCTAAATCATTGAAAAGTAAAATATGCGAGCTCTCCTTGAATGGAAGCATTTCCACACTTTATAACCTCTGGTCTATGCTGTCTGTACTTGGATCTGGGCCAAAAAGGGCTTCAGAATTTGCTGGGGGCATATTCTGTAAATTCTGATACGTGGCCTCTGTCACGCATCCGCGTGGGTCATGCGGTCGCGTCATTTGGAGCCTTTCCTTGCCACGCGGTCGCGTCAGTCATGCGACCGCGTCATATGCGTTCTGCTTAAGGCGCGCGGTCGCGTCAGTCATGCGGCCGCGTCGCTGCTAATTCGTGCTTGGCATGCGATCGCGTCATCCATGCGATCGCGTGGATACCAATTTCCTTAAAGCTCCGTTTTGCTTCCTCCTTCCATTTTAGTATGTTTCCTTTTTCATCCTTTAAGTCATTCTGCCTTAGAAAATCTGAAACTACTCAACACACTAATCACGGCATCGAATGGAAATAAAGGTAATTAAAATAATTAATATTCTTCTTTTTATTCTTCCTTTCTATAACTTTGTTTTTCGTCTAACCAATCAACAATTATAGAACATAGTCATACCAAAACTCATGAAGTCTTTACTTAAGGTTGTAATGGGGTCAAGGCAAAGGGTAAGGATATATGTATAAGGCTAAGTGAGCTAATAAGTGAATCCTTAATTAGACTAAGATCTCACCTAACATACATACTTAGTAAAACAATGCTTCTTTACCTATTCTCCTTATTTTCTCGCTTTTGATGTCACATGCTCATGTTTCAATTCTTGTTTTTATCCATGTGCATTGCTTTTTAATTTGCATTGGGGAGTTCCTTTTGTATCCCCTTATTTACATGCTTGAAAACTAACTTTTTTTTTAATACACATGGTAATTTTTATTAATTTGAATTTTCATGAGCCTGCTTCCCAAAACTTTGAGTTGCTTTATTCTTTTTAATTTTTCTACCTTTTGTCTTTATCAACTATGTTCCCAATAAGTTTCCCACATTTTACTCTATTTATAATTTTCTATCTTAAGCTAACCAAGGATTCACTTGGGAATTTCTTTTGTTTTTCTGCTTAAGGCTAGTAATTTGGCTAAAATAGAATAAGGGGTTTTAAAAAGCTCAAAGGGGGCCAACAAAGGTGATGTAAAAGGTAGGCTAATTTTGGGTAAGTGAGCTAAGATCAAATGATGGCCTCAATCATTATTTTGAGATGTACCTAAATTCTATAATCGGACATATAGACTAAAACAAAGTAAAGAACATCAGAATAAGAAAGAAGGTTGGAACACACAGAAATAGAAATCATGGTTTGAATGTAACCATACAGTTAAGCTCAAAACTCACAGGCTATGTGTTCTCTAGCTGAAAAATCATTTATCACCTATGTATGTCATGCAGGTTTAGTTAAAAATTCTCATTATTCTGTTAAAAAGTAATTTAGGGTAGCCTTTGAAGTTTTAATGTTTCTCCTTGATGAAATATTGTCAGTTTAACTACACCATGTAATGCTATATATACAAGGTTTTATGGATCTAAATCTATTATGTTCAAGTTCCTAGCTTACTCTTTTTGTCAATTTAAACTAAGCTATAACTAAGCTATCTTATGTAAAAAGGGTAAACTATACTAATTGATCCACTAATAAGTTAGAATTGCAAACTAAACTAAATAACTAAAATAAACTAAATAATTAAAATATGAACAAAATGTGCAAAATGCAGAAAATAGAGTAAAATACACAAGTAGCAATGTATAAGTACTCATAAAATAACAATAAAAGAAAAAGAGAAAAATACAGAAAAATATCCAAAATAAAAGAAAAAGTATGTAGTAGTTCACCAAAATAAACGCCAGAGATGGCGACCTCCCCACACTTAAAATGAAGCATCGTCCCCGATGCTCAATCAATCCGGGTGTGAAGGAGTGTCATCACTGGGAGGGATGGTAGCTGGGGTCTCTGTGGCAGTGGTGGGCTGAGAGTTCGGCTGCTGTAGAGGGGAGACTGACTGGAGCGAGATCTCCGGATCTGCAGCCTCAAGCTGATGTGGGGCCTCCTGCTGTGGTGTGGCGTGCTTTGTGCCTGCCTGCTGATGAGTCTCCGCCTGGGAATGAGGCTCCTCCTCGTGCTCATCCTCCTCCTCCTCTGATGGCTCTGATGGTGTGTCGGGCTCGGAGGGGATGTCAGCGCCCTGTCTGATCATCAGCTTCAGATGGGAATAGCGTTGCCTACTGCGGCGCTCCAATCTCTCATACCGGCGCCTGTTACGGCGCTCCATCTGATCAAGCTGGCGGAATAGACGGTGCACGAGGTGATAAACCAGCTCAGAGGCCGGTGGAGGTGCAGTGGTGGTAGCAGGGGCAGCTGTGGCAGCTGTGGATGAAGAGGGTCCAGCAGACGGAGGGGCTGTCTCATCAGTAGCAGTGACAGGTGGTGGTCTGTGGCCCAAAGCAAAGAAGTTCCTGCTGTGAGGAATCATCTTCCTGCAGTCCACTGCTGGTGGTTGCTCATCGGCATCCTCCCAAGGCACATCAGCCTGACGGCCTAGTCGTGTAATCAGATACGGAAAAGGGAGGGTGCCGCGGACGTGGACCCTGGCCATATAGTGCCGAATGAAACGTGGCAGATAAAGGTCCTTACCCTCCAGCACACACCAAAGGAGGGTGATCATGGTAGCCGGGATCTCCGTCTCGTGAGTACTCGACATCACAAAATTACTCAAGATCTGATGCCATAGCCGAGCCTCATCATTCAAGTACACTTTCTTGATCCCTCTAGGCATAGTGGTGTTCTGACCCATCTCCCAAGGAACAGCAGGGTCGAGAGCTATCTGTGCCTTCACGGCGTCCCAGTCAAATTGCATCTGGCCCATGTCCTCCTCAGCTTGTGCAAAACTATCTGGCTGATCGGACTTGGCTGGGAGCTGGAGAATGGTCTCTATGGCCTCCTCAGTGACCAGAATTTGCTTTTCCCTCAGGTTCACTGCATCTAGGGTAGTAAGGTAGTAGTTGCAATAGAATTCCCGGACCCAAGATGCATTGACCTCTGTCAGTGGTCTCTCCAGAAAGAACCAGCCCCGTTGCTTGATTCGCTCAGTAGTGTATTGCTGGAGGGCTTCTGGAATTTTCAAGGTACGTTCCAGGTATAGATTTCTGGAGTTCGCAAAAGTCGGGTACTTCAGCTCACAGTACCGGTTTGGAAAATTTATAGGATCAGTCGAAGGGAGCAGCTGGTCAGCTTTTTCCTGCTGTGTAAAGTTCTTCTCCCGCCATGAGGAATCGTGCATTAGAGCAATGATGGACTGGGAGGAATCTCCTCTCTTGCGCTTGCCAGTAGCCTTGCCTTTGCCTTTCCTCTGTGAGGCAGACATCCTGAAAAACAGAAAACCAGGAATTGGATAAAATAGGAAAGCAAATAGGCAATTTAAACAAAGGAAACTCAAAGTAGTAAGGGAGAAATAGAAAAGGAAAATGAGTAATTGAAATGTGATTGAATTAATGTTAAATGGAAAGAAAAATCAATATGCCATAGTGAGAAAGTTAGAGGAAGTGAAAGTAATCAGAAAAGAGATTAAGAGGGTTAGTATGGTAAAAAGAAATTAGTAAATTAAAATTAGTGAGTTAGGAAAGTAAGTGGCATAGAAAAATTCCATAAAACAAGGATTCACAGGTAAGAATAGAAGTACTCATAATTGAATAAAGAAAACAGGGTGATGCTAATTTGAATAGAAATAAAGAAATCAGAAATTGGAATCAGTGAATCACAAATGAAGGTTATGAACCAGGAAATCAAAGAGGATAAGAAAGTCTGCCATAGCATTCATGTAATGGTTTGGGTAAAGCAGAGTAAAACAGATTTCAGAAATGCCAAACCAAAACATGAATGAAAACAATTTTAAAAAAATTTGGGCAGCATTCCGGCTAAAATTGGATTGTCCCGGAAAATAAACAGCAATCATATCAGTTCATACGAATTGAAAAAATCAAGCCGCAGGTACATAGATATAAATTAAACATAAAAACTCAATGTAAACAGCAGCAACATACAAGAAAGCAGCATATGAAACATGATTATAGCAGCAACATATTTACACATAGGATAAAACAGAAGTAAGAACAGTGCAAGTAAACAGACCTAGATTCACTAACCACAGCCTAAACTACCTAACAACCTAAAAATCCACTACAACATGCAAGTCTAGCTATCCTAATCATGAACATAAACGGAATAAAAAAGACAGAAAAGTGACGAACGGATAAAAAGGGCTGCGTGTTACGGAACCTGGTAAGCGGAAGGGGTGGAACAGGGAAGAAGGTGGCTGCGGCGGCGTCCGGTGCGGTGGTGGTGCACGGCGTCGCGGTGGCGGCTGAGGGGGCAGTGGCAGAGGGAGGTAATAGGGTTAGTGAGAGAGGAAGGGGATAGGGGAAGGGAGGGCGGTAGTTGTTGCTGGCTGAAGGGGG
>NC_029789.2:83605601-83630529 GCF_000816755.2 Arachis ipaensis | reverse complement strand
GGGGGGGCTGCGCGACTGATAGGGTTCGCGGGCTGGGGGTTTATATTTTCGAATCTACGCGGCCGCGTGGAGCACGCGATCGCGTGGTTGGGATGAAAATGGGGGTGATGCGATCGCGTGGGTCGCGCGATCGTATGAGAGGGGGGAAAGAGGGGTGACGCGATCGCAGGGGTCGCGCGATCGCGTCGCTGGAATTCGTGCTAAACGCACGACTCCAGCACCGTTTCAGCGCAACTCTCTGTCTCCTTTTGGGGTGATATGCAATCCATGCGACGCGATCGCGTCGCTCACGCGGTCGCGTGGGATTGATATTGTGCAAGTGACGCGATCGCATGGGGCATGCGATCGCGTGGGCCAATTTGTGCGAAACGCACAAGGGCCGCACGATTCTAGCCTAACTTTCTGTTCATTGGATCCTTATGCCGATATGTATATCACGCGGCCGCGTGGGTCACGCGGTCGCGCAGGTGTTGTTTTTTGCGATATGATGCGATCGCATGAGGCATGCGGTCGCGTCGTGCATCCCTTTTTTTTTAAACTGAAAAATGCAGGATGCAGTGATTAACATGAATGCTATGCATGATTCCAGGTTAATGTTAAAATAAAAAAAAAGAGGGTAAATTGAAAACAATAACAAGAAATAGATTGAGAAAGAAGCGACCATACCATGGTGGGTTGTCTCCCACCTAGCACTTTTAGTTAAAGTCCTTCAGTTGGACATTGGAGGAGTATCCTGTTATGGTGGCTTATGTTTAAATTCGTCCAAAAATTTTCACCAGTGCTTGGAATGCCAATAGCCTCCGGGGTCCCAAACTAGGCATGTAAAGCTTCTGAGCATCTTCAAACAGATATTCAGCCTCCCGGAATGATGAATGTCAGAATATAATCCATGATCCCAAGCTGTGTTTTTAGATTCGCCTCCGTTTTGATTTGTAAGTTTCCATTCGGGCGGGTTAAAAAGTAGAATCTCACCGTGGTGACCAAACGTTTTTCGTGATCCATGCAATTGAGCATGATACCAATCCGTGTACTTCGAGGTGAAGCGTGGAACCTTATTGAACCTGGTGCACCAGCTCTGAGTACGAGCCAATTCCCTCTTACTCTTAAAGCCGCAGAGAGCTCTAAGTTGGCCATCTGTTTCAAGCAAACCATACTCAAGTGAATAAGTAAAATTATAAGTTAAGGATTGTACCCACTTGAAGCTTGTATTAGGTGGTAATGGCCTTAGGGTAGGTGTTTTTGGTGGTTCTGCAAGTTCCGTTTCCTTGTGCTCTTCTGTGAATTCTTCTACTTCCTTGCAAAGATCTTCAATTGTATCTGTATCCTGGTCAAAGTCTTCTATGTCTTCCTCATCACTTGAGTCATAGATTGGAGGTTGAGAGAAATCTACCTCCGCATCATCCTCATATTCACTTGGGGAAAATTCTTCGGTCACAGAGAATTCACTTGCGGACGCAAGTTCATCACTAGGAGAACTAGACTTGTGACTATCATCATCAAGGGAATTTGCTTCTTTGATTATTCCGTCTGATTCTTCGTAAATGACTTGCCTTGGAGATTGTACGGTATCCTCCTTAGCATTAACTGTAGCATCTTGGACGGAGTTTTCCTCAATTCTGGATTCCCAAGGAAGTTCAGCATCTCCTAGATCTTCAACCACTTCTTCTTCTTGAACAATGATAGCTTCTTCCACTTGTTCTAGTATGAATTCATTTTCTGTCTTGTCCACTGGAGTCTCTAGTATTTCTTTCATGCTACGCTCTTCATCGGGCTGTCCACATGGAGCTGTGGTTGATCCTTGTATATTTGAGCGTCTAGTGGCCCATTGAATTAGTGCTTGCTCCAGTTGTCGAATGGTTGTTTGAAATTTAATTACTGTTTCTTTTAGGCGATCCTCTGCTTCGCGGTTTGCCGGACTTGGACATGATACAAAGGAAAGTGGTGATGATTGGGAACGATTGGATTGGTATTGGGGTAAGGAAGGATCATATGATGGCGAATGGTGAAGAGAAGCTTGTGAGTGTGGTGGTTCGAGGTTATGTTGAAAGGATGGTTCATATGCACGGGGTGGGACTTGTTGGTAGTTACAAGGTTGTCCACCATATCTTTCAGCCGGATATGCATTGTAGAATGGTCTTTGTCCAGGATATCTCGGAGGGTGTTGCTGCCTAAAGGGTTGATTAGATCCTCTTGGCTCCATCCATCCTTGATTGGTCTGACCTTGATGCACATTCCTACTGTAACTTCTATTTCCTTTAACAATATTAGAACTAAACTCAAAGCGAGGGGGGTGAGAGTTCATAGTAGCAAATAAAGATAAAAAGGAAAAACAAAAATAAATAAACAAGCAAAAGAAAAATATTTACAATAACCAATAATAAGGCACACGTTAGCAGTTCCCCGGCAACGGCGCCATTTTGACGTTAGGATTTTTGCCAGTAAAGAATGTCATAAAAATAGTTGCATTGTAGATATAGTCTCTAAACCGACAAAAATCCCTTCGTACAAACGTTTTGGGTGTCACAAGTAACAAACCCCTTAGAAATTTTTAACCGAGTATTCAAACCTCGGGTCGTCTTCTCAAGGAACTGCGAGGAAGTATGTTCTTATTATTGGTTATAAAGGTTATAATCGGGGTTTAGAAGGTGAGAAGCAAGTAATTTAAATGACGAGTGAATTAAATGGCAATTAAAAATATATAATAACTGTAAAACAACTTTTGGCAAGATAAGGGAAATTAGAAGTCCAACTTAGCTATCCCTCTCAACAATGATGCAAGTTGTATCTTAATTCCACTTGGTCAACCTGTACCAGGGCAAGGAAAGTCAAGGGACTAATTGAATTGACCTTTGAATCCTATTTATTTCCTAAGAAAAGGTTGGGATTATTTAGGTTCAGCTCAATTAGCAAGATAACGATTATCAATTATGTTGAGTTTAATAACTGTTGAGTTACTAAATTCTTACCCAGAACCAAAAGGGGAAAAAGTAAAATAGCTGGAATAATAAAAATATCCTTAGATGGGAAGCAATGGTAACTTAAATCAAAGGGAACAATTATAAACTGAAAATACCTCAAATATCATTAATTCAAATAACTGTCCGTAACATGGAATAATTCGTAAATCAAATTATAATAATTAATTGAAATGTTGGAATAAATAAATAAAACTAAAATAAAAGAACATTAAACCTGGATCCAGAGTTACTCCCAAAACAAGAAGAAGTCCTAAATCCTAAAAGAGAGAGAGAATCTCTCTCTAAACTAAATCTAAATCATTGAAAAGTAAAATATGCGAGCTATCCTTGAATGGGAGCATTCCCACACTTTATAACCTCTGGTCTATGCTGTCTGTACTTGGATCTGGGCCAAAAAGGGCTTCAGAATTTGCTGGGGGCATATTCTGTAAATTCTGATACGTGGCCTCTGTCACGCGTCTGCGTGGGTCACACGGTCGCGTCATTTGGAGCCTTTCCTTGCCACGCGGTCATGTCAGTCATGCGGCCGCGTCGCTGCTGATTCGTGCTTGGCACGCGATCGCGTCATCCATGCGATCGCGTGGATACCAGTTTCCTTAAAGCTCCGTTTTGCTTCCTCCTTCCATTTTAGTATGTTTCCTTTTTCATCCTTTAAGTCATTCTGCCTTAGAAAATCTGAAACTACTTAACACACTAATCACGGCATCGAATGGAAATAAAGGTAATTAAATTAATTGACTTTAAAGCTTAGAAAACATGTTTTTCATTTACATCACATAATAAGGAAGGGAAGGTAAAACCATGCAATTAATGTGAATAAGTAGGTGAAGAGTTGAATAAATCACTCTAATTAAGCACAAAAGAACTCATGAAATATGGGTTTATCACAGTGACATAAAGACTAGCAAGCATAGACCTCTTCAACACAAAACTTAAAAGATAGAATTTAAAAAAAATTCAAACTATCATGGAAGCATGTTCTATTTCATACAAGATCTTCCTTATTTAAAGCATGAAAAAAGATGGACCAAAGAAGGAACTCCACCACCTTTTACTCATATGCTTGCCCATGCTCTCCTCCTTGCTTGTCCTCCTTGTGTCCCTCTTGAGTGCTCGTACTCCCACTCCCTTTGCTTTTTCCAATCAGCTTCTTCCAGAAACCACCATCTTCCATCTTCTTCTTTAGTGTTTCCTTCTGCTGTTTCACCTTCCTCTCTTCTTGTTCTACAAAATCTTTTTGGACCTCATCATATGTAGGGATGGCATAGTGTAGATGATGCATATGACTAGAAATGTAGTTCAACTTGGCTTGGGTGTTTACGTTGAACTCCTCCCTATGTAGTTGTCGTCCTTCATTAAGTACAGTGAACTCATTGAATGCTTTCATCTGAGCTATTTGCCGCTGATTGAGTTCCTGCAAATGCTTATCTTGACGTTCTTGCCTCTTAGTAACTTGGTGGATGGCTTGAGTGAGCTGGGAGTATTGTTCCTGTTGCTGCTCCATTTGTTGTTTCTGCCACTCTTCTTGTTGGCTCATCCAGTTGGACTGAAGGTTTAGTATTTGCTCTTGTCCTTCCATATGTCTCATCCCCAAATCTTCAATGGCCCTTAAAAGGTGATTCATATTCAAGTCGGCTGGGTCATGATGCTCTTCTTGTTGATGTTCTTTCTGATGAGGCTCCTCTTGGTGAGCTCCTTCTTTCGCTTTCAGCTTTCCTATTTGTGGCCTTCTTTGTTGCTGAGCAGGTGTAGTATAGACCAGACGCTGGATTGTAACTAGCCTCCCAGGGTTCACCCAGTCTGGATTGCTATCCTCGAAGACTACCTTAGCCTTTGTGCATAGTCTGAGAATAGTGCTGGGGTACCAAAGACTGGCACCCGAATCAGCCTTCTCAGCTGACTCTTGAATCCCCTCAGCTATGAGTTCATGCACATTGATTTCTCCACCCTGTACTAGGCAATGTACCATAGTCGCTCGATTAATATTGACCTCTGAATTATTTGCAGCTGGGAAGATGGACCTCCTTACGAGTTCAAACCACCCTTTAGCTTCCGGGCTAAGGTCTCCCCTCTTGATGAACCGGGGTCTTCCATCTGCATACCTCTCCCAATCAGCTGCTATAACACAGATGTCAGTCACGATTTCTGTGAGCTCATCATTGTCAGGGCTCCTACTTATCCTTGTATGATAACTGGGCTCATCAAAATGTGGTGATTTCAAGTGAAGAGTTCTTATTATAGCATTTGGGCTGAAGTCCACCTCCTTTCCTCTTACATACCTTTTGAAGGTTGGGGCCCTGGTTTTGTCTTCTCTAACCACATTTGCGTAGAACTCTTTGATGAGGTTTGCATTGATCTTCCCCTCTGGATTAGTGAGCCTTTGCCACCCTCTTTGTTCAACTTTCTCTCGAATCTGTGGGCACTCGTCTTCATTAATTTGGAAGGTTAACTCAGGCAGTATCTTCTTGATCTTGATCCTTTCAAATTCTTGTTCATGGAAGGCAGTTTTGAATCTCTTCTCATCGAAAGGAATGCTCTCCATTGGTTCCTTCCTTTTTTGTCTCTTGGAGCTTGATGCTGCCACGCGTGGAGGTTAATGTGTACTGGTGTAGTAAAGAGAAGAGATGTAGGATTTAGAAAATGAGGTGTTGGAAGAACTGGTTGTTGGAAAGTGAAGTGCAAGGGATAGGAATTTCGAATGTGGAAGTGGTGCGGACTAAATCCACTTATATAGAGAAGTGGTGAGTGGATAAAAGGTGTGGATTGACGGAGTGGTTGCTTGATGGACAGTTGGGGTTGTGCATGGAATGAGCACAGGGATCATAAACTTTATGAAGGGGGTTGGTTCGGTCTCCAAGATTCTCATTTTTTCAATGTTGCATGGCAACATTTTCCAATGCATTCCTTCTTGAGACAAGTGTGTAGTTTCTCTTCATGAAGTGGCCGAACCTTCCTCATTTAATTGTCCAATCAATCCCTTACAATGCTCCTCTCCTTTTCCCTATAAAAATAAGAAAAATTAATATCATAAAAATTTAAAATTTACGGCTAGAATAATAAAGAAAAAGGATTGGATTGTTTATTCATGAACACCAACTAACTAACTAACTGTGTATCCTTATATGCATATTCGTGGCACCTTGGGGTGACACCAAACTTAGTTTGGAGCACTGTGATGAAAAGTTTTGTTCAAAGTTCCAAGACTAGCATGCTCTGAGTTGCATCGATGCTTTCTTGGCATGCTTTGAACACCAAACTTGTTCTTTACTATATACTGCATAATAAGGATTTCACCAAGTGTTTGTCGAGTTTGAGTTAGAATTCATGAATATTGACTTATTCACTATTAAAAGCATATAAAACATGGGTTGCCTCCCATGAAGCACTTCTTTAGTGTCACTAGCTTGACGTTTCTCCTTCATCAGGGAGGTTGATAATGCTTCAAGTCCTCCCCTCTTGCCTTGGACTTATATCCATTAGTTGTATCAAAGATCTCTACATGTTCCAAGGAGAGAACTCTGTTGATAGTGAAGACCTTAGGTAACTGAGATGGTACAGTGGGGAGATCAGGGGGGATATCTGGGAAGTAAGCTGAGATCACTTTATCCCCTGGAGAGAAGTCCTCGGTAGGGATCTTCTTGTTCCTCCACCTCCTTGGTACCTTCTTCTTTGTTCCTTTTGATGTTGCCTTGCTCTTTGTGACTTCTTCTTCTAAGGGAATTTTGTTGTTGTCTTCACATGTCTCTGGTGGTTTAGGTTCCTCCAGCTTTTCTTTGAGCTGTGACAACTGCTTATTTCCTTGTTCATCAAGCAATGGCTTTCCCAGATGGGCTAGTTGTGCTTCAGTGCTTGCTTCCTGTTTTAGTATCTCATTAAGATCTTTGCTTGGTTCTTTATTCTCTTGGTCCGCTTCTTGTGAGAGTTTGAAGATATTAAAACTGAGTCGTTCATCATGGATCCTCAATATTAGCTCCCCTCGCTTAACATCTATGAGTGCTCTGGCTGTAGCTAGGAATGGTCTTCCCAATATGATTAGGTGAGTGTGACTCTCTTACATGTCCAGGATGACGAAGTCTGTGGGAAGAAAGTATTTCCCAACCTTTACCAACACATTTTCCACCACTCCTATTGCTTGTTTTTGAGTTTTGTCTGCTAGCCTGATGACTACATCTGTGGGCATTATCTCATTGATCTGCAGCCTCTTCACCAGAGGTAAGGGCATTAAGTTGATGCTTGCTCCCAAATCGCAGAGTGCTCTATCAAACATTGTTTCTCCTATGGCACAGGGGAGGTGAAAACTCCCTGGGTCCTTTCTTTTTGTAGGCAACTCTGGTTGAATGAGGGCGCTGCACTCCTTGTTCATCACTATAGTTTGTCCTCCCTTGAGTGAGCTTTTCCTAGGAAGCAGTTCCTTCATATACTTGATGTATGCAGGCATTTGTTGGATGGTCTTGATGAATGGTATGTTGACATGCAGAGATGCAAACAAGTCAAGAAATCTTGAGTATATTCTCTTCTCAATAGCACCCTTGAGTAGTTGGGGAAAGGGTGCATAAAGTCTCAGCAGCTCCTGTTGTGAGATTTCTGGTTTTTGGTGATCTTTTTCCTCCTTCTCTGTTGAGGTGTCTCCAGGTTGTTCTGCCGACTTGTTTGGCTTGTCCTCAGTCTCCTTATCACTTATAGTGACCATCTTGCAATCTTTCCATTTTACTTTCTTTGTTTCACCTCTCAGATTCTTCTCTGTGTCACTTGGAAATCCATCTGTAGGTTTGGGAATCTTCTCAGAGAGATACCCCACTTGGGATTCCAACCTCTTGATTGTGTCTCCCTGGTTCTTGAAATTGGCTCGCACTTCCTCCTTGAATGCCTTGTTGTCTTGAATCTCTTTGCCTATGCCTTCAAGTAGATTCTTAATCCTTGAGAGTCTGTCATCAAATGATGGTAGATGGGGATTAGAGGTGGAAGGATGAGGAGGCTTATTTTGTCCTTGGTAAAGGTTTTGAGAGGGTTGGTTATGTGGGTGCTGATATGGTCTAGATGTGAAATGTTGGTGGGCTGCATTGTTGTTGGGATTTGAACGTCTTTGATCTAGGCCTTGGTCTTGTTGATTTTCTCACCCAAAGTTTGGGTGATTCCTCCATCCAGGGTTATAGGTCTTAGAGTATGGATCATGGTTTTGCCTAGGTGAATTCCCAATGTAGTTGACTTGCTCCTGACTACCCTCTGCTTCTTCATTCACTCCTTCTTGGGTTGTTGAGGAAGTAGTGATTGCTGCTACTTGGTTCCTCTCCATCTTCTTGGTGAGGTCAGCCAGCTGCTGGGTAATGAGCTTGTTTTGGGCCAGCAGAGCATCTACATTGTTTAGCTCCATTACTGCTACTGTTTCAATGACATCTATGGCTTCCTCAATGGTCTTCTTCTTGTTCAAAGATCCTCTGGATGAATGGTCTATGGCCTTCTTTGATTCATATGACAGGCCTTCATAGAAAATGTGCAGCTGCACCACCCATTCGTTGAACATGTCAGCTGGACACCTCCTTGTCAGGTCCTTAAACCTCTCCCATGCTTCATAAAGAGTCTCACCATATTGTTGCCTGAAAGTTTGGACCTCAGCTCTCAGCCTATTGATTCGTTGAGGGGGGTAGAATCTTACTAAGAATTTGTTCACTACATCTTCCCAAGTTGTCAAGCTCTCCTTTGGGAAAGACTCCAGCCATTTGGCTGCCTTATCCTTGAGTGAGAATGGAAATAAGAGCAGTCTATAGGCATCAGGATGAACACCATTAGACTTCACTGTGTCACAAATTCTTAGGAAGGTGGTTAGATGTTGATTGGGTTCTTCTTGGACACTTCTTCCGAATGAACAGTTGTTCTGAACAAGGGTGATGAGCTGTGGTTTTAGTTCAAAATTGTTGGCATGGATGGTTGGCTTTTGAATGCTACTTCCACAGTTTCCTGGGTTTGGATTGATGTAAGAGCCCAAAACTCTTCTATCCTCCCCAGCATGATTTGCTCGACCTCCTCCGCCATGGTTGTGAGCCTCTACTTCACGATGGTCTCCCATGTTTTCTTCCATGTTTGTTTCAAAGTATTCCTCCTCTTCCTCAGCACCAACCACTCTTTTTCCTCTTGCTTCCCTCCTTAATCTAAAGAAGGTTCTCTCAGGTTCAGAATCAAAGGAAGTTGAAGCCCCGCTTCTTCTCCTTGTCATACAACCAACAAAGCACAAGCAAGGAAAATAAATGCAGAAAGTATTCTGTTAGAATTACTGTTAGTGTGAATGATGCAATATATCAAACAGTTAGTGGGTTAGTGAACTGAATTGTAAATAACAAAAAGAAACGAAAAAGAAGGGGGAAGGGAAGAAATTAACTAAAACTTAAAGTAAATTACTCAAACAGAAAATTAAATCAAACAAAACAAAAATGCTCAATCTAGTTATCCTCCAATTTAATCATTGTTGATGCATAATCAATCCCCGGCAACGGCGCCATAAATTTGGTGCACGGAAAACTTGTCTCGTAACAAATTTCCTTCGGCAAGTGTACCGAATTTTGTCGTCAAGTAAAAACTCACAATAGAGTGAGGTCGAATCCCACAGAGATTGATTGATCAAGCAACTTTAATTAGAGGAATGTTCTAGTTGAGCGAATCAGGATTTGAGTTGAGAATTGCAGAAAATAAACTGGTGGGAAGGTAAATAACAGAAAAAGTAAATGTTAGAAATAAAGAGCTGAAAGTAAATTACGGAAAGTGAATTGCAGAATTGTAAATGGGAATGGGGTAATTACTCATAAAAGTAAATGACAAAAATTAAAGAGAATGGGTAAGATCTGAAATGGGGAGTTCATTGGGCTCAGGAGATGTTGTATTCTCCGGATCAATTTCATTTTCATCTCTACCTCAATCAATGCATTCATTGATCTCCTTGGCAATATTAAGTTATCGAATTACAATTCCTTGTAATTCGATCTCTCAAATCTTGATTAATAGCCAATTCCTTGGTCAATTGCTCATGAGAAGAGATGAAGTATGGTCACTGATTATACCACATGCATTTCCCAAATCAAGTATTGAGAGGATTATAGTCACATATCCATCCAAATCCAATTTGGTCCAGCATGAGAAAGCATTTCTAGCATGATCTCTTCATTCCTCTTTCAAGGTTCAGAAGAGATCCAAGTTTGAATAGCTTCTTTTCCAAGATAACTATCCAATTGGATGAAGATCGAAAGCTTTCAAGTAAAATCAAAAGAACAGATAGAAGAAGAATAATGAAAACTAGTATTGATCCATCAAATTACAACCTAGCTCCCTAACCCAATGAAAGGGGTTTAGTTGTTTATAGCTCTGGAAAATGAAAGCAAAGATGGAGAATACATCATGAAAGAAAAACTAGAAGTGCAGAGAGTGGTAAAATATAGAGAGTAGTTTTCCCAATTTCCAATCCCCCTGATCAATTCAAAGCTACTCCTATATATACTACTCTTCTGATCTTCTAGTTGGCTCTCCAAGTCTTGGGTATGGGCCTTTGGATCTTGAGTTTGAAGCAGTTATCTTCTTCATTGGGCTTAGCTTTACTTGCAAAGAGAAAGTGTGAAGTGGGCAGGGACTTTAGCTTAGGACATTAGTGGTGTTAACGTTAAGTGAAAATGTGGGTTCGAGAATGTTAGTGACAATCACCTTTTTCACTAACGTTCCTTACCCAAGTTAGAGCCACGTTAACCTCAACGTTAATGGCACAAACGTTGCTACCAACGTTGCCTCTTGGTCCTTCGCATACGTTATTGGGACTTACCTTTCCCAACAACGTTGAGAAGCCTCCCCCTTTCTTACGTTAGAGTCCACGTTAACTTAGTTAACGTGGCTCTTAACGTTAGCTTGCCAACCTTCGAGAACGTTAGTGACACTTACCTTTTTCACTAACATTCCAATGTGCCTCTATCTCCCACGTTAGAGTCCACGTTAACTAGGTTAACGTGGCCTCTAACGTAGCAATGCTAACCATCTCCAACGTTAGTGACAAAGGTGAATGTCACTAACGTTTGCTCATCATCTATCTTCTTCACGTTAGCTTCCACGTTAACTTAGTTAACGTGGGAGTTAACGTGGCTCATTGTGGCTTGTGTGGTTCATTCCAACGTTAGTGACAAAGTTAGGTGTCACTAACATTGGCGATCATATACTTTCTCCACATTGGCTTCCACGTTAACTAAGTTAACGTGGCTTCTGGAGGCTTGGCCAACGTTAGTGACAAAGGTGAATGTCACTAACGTTGGCTTCTCTTTTGCTTCTTAACGTTAGAAGCCACGTTAACTAAGTTAATGTGGCAACTAACGTGGCCACTTATGAGCTTGGCCCAACGTTAGTGACAAAGGTAAGTGTCACTAACGTTGGCTCCATTTTCTTTCCTCCACGTTAGAGTTCACGTTAACTTAGTTAACGTTGGCGATTACTTTTCTCATTAACTTTGCAAGCTAGCTCCCATTCCTACGTTAGAAGTCACGTTAGTGAGACTAACGTGGCTGCTAACGTGGTTCTTCCTTGCTTCCTTCAAGCAATAAAGTGCATCAATGTTCTAGTCCAAGTCATGGGAAATACAACATCCAATTTGTCATTAATTTCATGCAAAATCCTCATGAAATCAAGTAAAGTCCACAATGTATGCTTGAATCAAGATGTAAATGAATATCTACCCAAAACTAGCTTATTTTCTAAGGAAATGCATGAAACTACCTTAAAAACAATAAAGAAAATGTCAGTGAAACTGGCCAAAATGCCCTGGCATCACCTCCCTCACGGATGAGGGGTGACGTAAACTAGTAATAACATTGACCTTGGCCGGGTCCACATAAATGCCCTTGTCAGAAACTATGTGTCCTAACACTATACCTTGTCTCACCATGAAATGACATTTTTCGAAATTTAGGACAAGGTTAGTGTCAACACATCTAGCTAAGACTTTGGCCAAGTTCTCCAAATAACTATCAAAGGAGGTACCATATATGCTAAAATCATCCATAAAGACTTCCAGACAAGTCTCCATAAGATCGGAAAAGACACTAGTCATACACCACTGAAAAGTGGCGGGTGCATTGCATAGCCCAAATGGCATCCTTTTGTAAGCAAAGGTGCCAAAGGGACAAGTAAATGTGGTCTTTTCGTGATCCTCAGGAGCAATGTGAATCTGGAAGTAGCCAGTGAATCCATCAAGAAAGGAATAATGGGATTTACCTACCAGTCGGTCCAACATCTGGTCAATGAAGGGCAAGGGGTAGTGGTCCTTCCTTGTTACGGCATTCAACCTTCTATAATCGATGCACACCCGCCAAGCATTTTGTACTCTCTTGGTGACCACTTCACCATCATCCTTCTTGACTGCAGTGATGCCTGATTTCTTTGGAACAACCTGGACCGGGCTCACCGACTCACTGTCAGAAATTGGATATATGATACCCGCCTCAAGTAGCCTAGTGACCTCCTTCTTCACCACATCAAGGATGGTGGGGTTGAGCCTTCTTTGCGGTTGTCTAACCGGCCGGGCTCCCTCTTGGAGAAAGATATGATGCATACACTTGCGGGGGTCAATCCCTACAATGTCGGCCAAGCTCCAACCGATTGCTTTCTTGTGCCTTCTTAGGACATCTAGGAGCTTCTCTTCCTCTTGGTTAGAAAGCTCACTAGCAATAATGACTGGAAACCTTTGGTTGTCCTCTAAGAATGCATACTTCAAATGAGATGTAAGAGGCTTTAATTCATTCTTTGCCTCAAGTTGAGGTTCCTTTTCACCAAGCTCCTGGAGTTCATTCTCAACAACTTTCTCTTGTTCATCCTCTTGGTCATCCGTCTCTTCAACAATAGGGCAGCACAACTTGTTGTGATCCTCTCTTCATACCTCCGCTACCACCTCATCGATTACATCACATCGAAGAACGAAATTTTCTTCAGGAGGGTGTTTCATGGCTTCATCCAACTTAAACTTGATTGTCTTGTCTCCGACCTCAAAGCAGTATGTGCCGGTGAAGGCATCCAATTTGAACTTAGAGGTCTTCAAGAAGGGTCTACCAAGTAGAACGGATAAGGAACTTCTATTCTCTGTTGGAGGCATCTCAAAGATGTAGAAGTCAACTAGAAATACCAAGTCCTTGATTGCCACAAGTACATCTTCTGCTATTCCCATTACAGTGATCACACTCTTGTCGGCTAAGGCAAACTTTGTGGCCAAAAGATACGTCCACCAATATGACAAGACACCAAACATGGTCCAGGGTCACTACACATTTCCGGAATAGGCTTCATCAATGAAGAAATGGAACTATCCAATGATAATATTTCCAAATCACCAATCCTATCTTTGCGTGTGCACAAGTCCTTTAAAAATTTTGCATACTTCGGAATTTGTTGAATAGCATTAAGAAGTGGAATGGTTATCTCAACCTTCTTCAATACTTGAAGCATATTTAAATAAAACTCCAGAGTCTTCTTGGCCTTCTTTACCATGGACAGAAATGGGATAGGAATGGATTCGTCCACTATAGCCTTCCTCTTGGGTTCTTTAAGGCTTACTTCTTCTTCCTCATGCCTTGTGTCTACCTCCTCTTCTTCATGTGGAGCTTCAACAACCACTTCTTCCTCATGAACATCTTCCATGACCCTATGAGGTATCTCCTCTAATGTAGTACCCGAACGTAGAGTGATGGCGTTGAGACCGCCCTTTGGATTTGGAAGAGGTTGGGATGGAAGATTGGAAGAGCTTGAGGGTTGGATGGAGTTATTGGAGGAAGGTTGAGATAACCTTGAAAGTATCTCGGTGATGTTGGACAATTGAGCCGTTATGGTACCAAATTGAGCCTCATGTTTCTCTACCACACCCTTGAGTCTCTCTTGCTCTTGGGTGAGTTGTGAGTTTTCATATTCCTTTATCACCTCAAGTAGCCTCTGTGGATATGAATCCTTTGGCTCATATACCTCCATAACCTCCTCCTCCATTGAAGTTTTATTTGGTAAAGGAGCCTCTTCATCTTGCTCTTCCACTTCCTCCTTCACATCCACCAATCGATCTTCATCTTCCTTGCTTAGTAATTTTTTGTTTTTCCTTGCCTGCTCTAAATGTCCATCCAATTTCTTGCAAAGGGTTTCTTGTTCCTTCCAAGATTCTATGGATGTTTGTAGGTATTGTTCAAATGCAAGCTCAAGGGATGAAGGATGAGAATGAGTTTCTGGACATGTGGGCATTGTGGTGAAGTCATTTTGAGAAGTATGGAAAGAATTTTGTGCTGAGGCATACTCAAGTGGTGAGGAGTTTTCAAATGAAAAACTGGAAGGTGAGGTTGGGCAATTTTGCATGAATGAATCGAAGGTACTCTCAAGTGATGATGGTTCTTGATAAGTGGAGTATGAATTGTCAAATTCTCTCTGGTTTTGATCATCCCACCCACAACATGAGTAATTATCGACTTCATCATCATATGGATCATTTTGTGGTTCTGGGGAGCAATCTTGCATGAATTTATTGAAAGCACACTCTAGTGATGATGTCTCTTGATGAACAAAATATGGATCATTAAGATCTCTTTGGTTTTGACTTTCCTAGTCACAATATGAGTAGTTGTTAGACTCATCAAAATCTGGGTCATATTGTGTCTCTGGGAAGTATCCCATTTCACTTGATTGTTCAAACTCTTGTTGATATGTCCAGACACCATGAGGGTAATGACATAAATCATTTTGTGGTTCTGGATAATATCTCAAGTGATTTGTTTGATCATTTTGTGGCTCTGGAGAATATCCCCATTGGGTGGATTACTCATAATTTTTCATTTCTTGGTGATATTCCTAGCCATCATTAGGATAATGACTTGAATCATATTGTGATGGTGGGCAATTTCCCATGAAATTTGTTTGATCAAAAGATGAGGTAAACTCCATTTGAAATTTTCAAAAGACAATCACCAAAGAAAATTAAAATTCATGTATCAGAAGATAATTTCTTAGTGAGGCAAAAACTCAAACACCTAAGTTATCAGTTGAAGAAAGAAAATTAAAAGGACAAAAACAAAGAAAATGCTTAATCTAGACTTATTACCCACTTAATCATTGTTGATCTAAATTAATCCTCAGCAACATGATAGTGGGACTATCGTCTGTAAAGAATTTCCCAAAATATTCACGTTGCAAGTATAGCTCTCAACCGACAAATGATACTCGAATCAAATTTTAAGGGTTTAGTTGTCACAAAGTTCAACCCCAATAAAAGTAACCGAAGCATTCAAACCTCGGGTCGTCCCAAAAGGAATGGGCAAACATGTGCATCAACATTGGTTAGAATTCTGGGTTGGAAATTGTTCATACCCTGGGTCGAGTTGTCCGACCCGGAATGTTTAGCGACAAAGCGACCGACCTCTTCAAGTCAGACTATCCGACCTCTTCTTGAAGAGCTCGGCCAAATTGACCAAAAAGCCCAATAAAGGGCCCAAATAGAGGAACACGACCCAAATCCAAAGGTGGCCCAAGCCTATAGAGATAAGGACGGTTCCCTTGAAGATAAGATGACCTCACTCAAAGATAAGATAAGATAAGATAAGATAACTAACTTATCTTACCTAAGAAGGTCACTCCACACCATTATAAATACACTGGAGCATCCAGGTATAACTCATACTCTGATTCTACTAAAAACCTGCTTAATACCCTTGCTAACTTAAGCATCGGAGTCCCTTGCAGGTACCCCCCACCCTCTGGTGGTGAAGGATCAGCAGAGCAGCCAAGTTCAACAAGTCGGATACGACAGCTCCGGCCTCCACTCACAGCCGGATACATCACCTCCGATCATCACAGAAGATCTCGTCCGAGATCGACCTACAGTTTCAGGTAACCCTCGAAACAGAAGTCACGATCAAGAAATTAAACTAATAGACTGATAAGCTCAAAGATTTATACCAGTTCAGATTTCCACAAATAATTTCATTGTTAGTATAGCCCAAACCGATAGTCAAGCCTCAAGTCAAATTTAGAAGAAAATTGGTTGTCACAAGTTCAACCCCAATAAAAGTAACCGAAGTATTCAAACCTTGGGTCATCTCATAAGGAATGGGCAAACATGTGCATTAACATTGGTTAGAATTCCGGGGTTGCAAGTCATGAGCAAGAAATTAAACTAGGAATCTTAACAAGCAAGTAATCTTGGAGTGTAAGAAACTAATTCAACAACTAAAGCAAGATGTGAGCAATTCCAAACTAATAAGATAACATCCAATATAATTCTACTCTAAGACTAACCAAAGAACTATGACTAAGACAAGCAATTAGGAATTTTGGGTTTCCAAATATGAATAATAAAAGCAACTCTTGGCTAGACATGGGAATTGGGGTCACTATCCTTGTCTAATAACCATATCTTGACAATTATGAGGAACCAAACTCATTAAGTCTACTTCTATACTTGAAGTTTGTTAAATGGTTTAGTCAACATCAACCCATAAGGTCCAACCTCACTACTAATTAACCTAGTAGTAGGCTAGTGTCAATGGCTATCAAATTGACTACTAAGGGTTTCCAAATCATCAAATCTATTAGCCCCAATGACTCAAGTTTACCCAATTCCCTTAGCCTAGGCCAAGAGTAAAGAGAACTACTCCATAATCAAAGGAAACATTTCATCAAACACATGGTAAGCATTAATAAAAGACATATTCAAATTGCAAATAAATTGGAACTAACAAGTACCCACTAACAATTATCAACATACAATCACTCAAACAACACAATTAATCATAAAAAATATCAATGTAATATTAGCAAGTCAAGATTCACAACATTCATGAAATGGGTATAAAATGACAATTGACAAGAAATTATAAAACTAACACAAGATCTAAGCAAAATTATACTAAGGAATTCAAATTAAGCAATTAAAACTAGTAATTAACAAGACCCAATTCAGAATTCAACAAGGGAAGATCAAATTAAAGCGAGATCTAGAGAAGAACAAGGGTTTCTCTCTCTAGAAGAAAAAGAACCAAAAACTATCTAAAAATTGTGTCTAAGTGTAAAATGAATGATCCCCCCTTTCCCCCTAGCATCCTTGGGTCTTTTCTATGCAGAAACAGCTTAAATTTGGGCCTCTTGAGCCTCAAAAGTCGCCAGGCACGATTTCCTTTAATGAGGTCACGTGCGGCTTATCACGCGTACGCGCCATGCGTGCGTGTGCGCCGATTGCTTTTGTGATCCACGCGTGCGTGCCATGTACGCGTGCGTGCCGGTGTGGATTTTCCTAATCTACGCGGATGCATCCATCCTTGCGTACCACTTCCAGCTATCCACATCCACGCGTGCGCGCAAGGTGCGCGTGCGCGCCCATGCTGGAATTCCCAAAATCCAAATCTTCATGTTCCTTACTCTTGTGCATGCTTTCTTTCTCTCTTCTAGGCCATCCTTGCCCTATAATTTCTGAAATCACTCAACAAATATGTCACGGTATCGAATGGTAATTGAAGATGATGAAAATAGAGCAATTTTAAGCCAAAAGAAGCATGTTTTTCATCATGAAGCAATATTAGGAAGAGAACACAAAATCATAAAATTCTTTTGAATAAGTGTGAGAAATATTGACAAAACCCCCCAAATTCTACACAATATAAACCACAAAATTGGAGTTTATCAAATCTCCCCACACTTAAACCAAGCATGTCCTCATGCTTAAAGTAAAAAGACCAAAGATCACGGTAAGAAAAGGGTTTATGAAATGCAAATTTCCTAAGTGAATGCATGCAACTAATGTAAAATCATCTATCTACTTGGTCAAGGGTAAATCTATCCTCCAAGAATACATATGAGCATACGGGGTGAAAATGTTATGTAGTTCATAAATCCTACCAAATTGAACATTACTATGGAGTGCATATAACTTGTTAGTTGAACGCTTGTGAAAGCCGGGAAAAAAGAGTTGAGCATCGAACCCTCACCGGAAGTGTATCCGCTCTATTCGCTCAAGTATATAGGGTTCACCACTCAATGCTCTCCTAATCATGCTTTCCAAGATTTGTCTTTCATCTAAAAATTAACAATTACTTAATGCGTGCTTACAAGTATCATGAGGTCTTATTCATGGGTTGTAATGGGGCTAGGGTGAAGGTAAGGATGTATATGGTCAAGTGAGCTTAAAATTTGAGTCCTTGATTAACCTAGGATCCCACTAGACACATAGAACAACCTATACAACTATAGTACATTACCTGGCTACCCATGAGTTTCACTTTTTGCATACTCATGCATTCTTTTTCAATTCACATCCCATATGCATTGTTATTAGTACGTTGTCTTGGGGCATTTTTGTCCCCTTTCATTGCTTTCTCTCTTTTTTTTTGGTCCCCTTTTTTCTTTGGGTTTCATGTATAAAAGTTTCAATACATATGGTTCAATCATTCAATATATGAGTATGTTTCCAAATCCTAGAATTTTCAATTACAACTACAATACACCTCTTTACATCAACCCAAATTCCCAAGTGCACCCTCCCATTTGAATGATACACACCTTCACTTACCTAAGCTAATCAATGATCCAAATCCAGTGACATTCATTGTTTGTCACTTAGGGTTGTTGATGTGCTCTTTTTAAGAACAAAGAGGGTTTATCATAGGATCAAAATTGGTTAGCAATGGTAGATAAAAGTGTTAAGGCCGTTTGGGAGAAGTGACTATTGAAATGATGGCCTCAATCATGTAAATGCGTTCATACACAAAGTAATAGACATATAGAATCAGATAAAGCAAGGATTACAATCATAGAGAGAGAATAATGCACACAAGAATGGGAATTAATGGTTAGAAGATATAACCACACAATAGGCTCAAAACTTACATGCTTGTGTTCTTAGCTCAATCACTATGATCCAAAATACATTCTTGAGGCAAGTTTACTGCAAAAAAAAATTTAAAATTGGTAGGGTACCCCAAAACACAGTTTCTTGGGAAAGAAGTCATTATTTTGACCAAGAAACTCTATAGAGACTAACTATCATGCAAGGAGTATTTACAAGCAAGACTAACTACACATGCAATGCATCAACTACTAAGCAAATGATGAATCCATGGGTGTTGAAAGGAAGAGATTGTTACCCATGGAGATCGGTTGAATGACCTCCTCACACTTAGAATTTAGCACGGTCCTCCATGCTACCAACAATGCGCAAAGGACGGTCGGGGCCGGAACCTTCACTATCCCCTTCATCAGAGCTCCCATCCCTTGGTTTTGAGGTGGATGTGAATATTTCGGGTTCCTCCATGCTAGGGGTAACACAACGCAGAAGCTTCTTGATGTAAGTGTATCGGCATTGGTTGCGCCCCTTATATCTATCAATCTTCCGGTGTAGATCTTCTATCCTTTGATGTGTGGATCTTTGCCGTGGTGGTGACAACGAGGTGGAAGGAATAGTAGATGGGAGGACTATGTTAAGGCTTGGGTTGTTCATAGGAAGATGTAAGTATTTTCCGCTTGGGACCACATCGCCCTTAGCTGGAATTATAGCCTTAGTGTCCACATCTTCCCAAGGAACACCCGCGGCAGCAACTAAATCAGATACCAATGCTGAAAATGGCAAATTGCTCCGGGCGTGGACTTGACCCATCGCTTGCTTGACAAGCAGCGGAATGTTCACCGGTCTCTCCGTGAGAACACACCAAACAAGCAAGGAGAGATCCGCCGTGAAGGACGACTTGTGGGTGCTAGGTAGCACATAGTGGGATAGGATCTGGGCCCAAGCTCTAGCTTCTATAGTGAGGAAACGTGCGTCAATGCACTTGGGCCTCATCCTGAGTCGACCATGGGTCCAAAATGTCTCTGGTTCAGCAATGACTCGGAGGATCGAGCCCCAATAAAATCCAAATTTCTCCTGCTGACGTAAGACTTCTTGGTAGCCATCCATATCACTTGGTACTGGTTAGACATTAAGTGTAACGACCCCATTTCCAATATGTCTAGATCATACCGAGAACTGAGCGCTACCAATTTGTCTTCTTAATTATTATCTATTATTTATCATATGAGCCTGATTCGTTGTTAAAAGCGTAGTTAATTTGCGAGGTGTATTTTTATTTTGAAAACATTTGGATTAATAGACAGAATCATTTATAATCAATTCACAAATAATAACAGATAAAACAGTTATAAATAACCACACATAAATACATCACAAGTAGTTGACAACATTCGGTGATTCAGCCTTTATTAGAATATAGACTGTTAGTTAGAACACCCCTAGATATAGCTAAATAATATCTATATACATGTATATACATACAACATCCCAGGTCCTGACCTGTTCAAGAGGTCCCTCAGCTGGCACCTAGGCTAGCCTAGACTCTATACTCACCTAGTCCCTCTAAACTACTAAAGTGAGGGAAAGTACATTCTAGGTCTTCAAAACTCAAGTCAGGTGGAACGTTGACGTTAGGATTTTTTCCAGTAAAGAATTTCATAAAAACAGTTGCGTTGTAGATATAGTCTCTAAACCGACAAAAATCCCTTCGTACAAACGTTTTGGTTGTCACAAGTAACAAACCCCTTTAAAATTGATAACCGAGTATTTAAACCTTGGGTCGTCTTCTCAAGGAATTGCAGGGAGGTGTTCTTATTATTGGTTATGAGTCTTGTAAATTGGGGGTTTTGAAAGTAAGGAAGCAGTACGTTGAATGATAAGAAAAATAAATAATAATAATAAAATAAACTCTTGGCTAGGTATTAGAAATTTGGAAGTCCAGACTTAGTTATTCTTATCAACAATAATGAAAGTTGAATCTTAATTCCACTTAGTTAACCTTTACTAAAGCAAAGGAAAGTCAAGGGACAAATTGGTTTGATCTTCGAATCCTATTTATTTCCTAAGAAAAGATTGGGATTGTTGAAGTTCAACTCAATTGGCAAGATAACAATTAACAATTATGCTATTGAATTGGATAACTCCTGAGTTACTGATTTCTTAACCAAAACCAAAAGGAAAAGAGTAAATCTACTGGAATAAAAATGTCTTCAGATGGGAAGCAGTAATCATGTAAATAAAAGAAAGCAATCATGAATTGAAATACCTCAAATAACATTAATTAAGAAAATTATATGTAACATCGAACAGTTCATAAATTAAATAAAAATAAAAAAAAAATAAAGAACCTGGGATTGAGAGTCACTCCTAAAACTAAGAGAAGTCCTAAATCCTAATCCTAAGAGAGAGGAGAGAACCTCTCTCTCTAAAAAACTACATCTACTCCTAAAAATTGTGAATTATGAGAGCCTCCTTGTGAATGGATGCATTCCTCCACTTTATAGCTTCTAATATATGTTTTCTGGGCTGAAAACTGGGTCAGAAACAGCCCAGAATTCGCTGGTCTCGAATTCAACCACGCTGGAATTCCGTCACTGCGATGCGGCCGTATGGAGCACGTGATCGCGTCACCTAGCGTCTGGGAAACTATAGCACATTATATATCAAATCAAAGCCCCGGACGTTAGCTTTCCAACGCAACTGGAACCGCATCGTTTGGACCTCTGTAGCTCAAGTTATGACTATTTGAATGTGAAGAGGTCAGGCTGACAGCTTTGCTGTTTCTTCAACTTCTTGTATTCCTTCCACTTTTGCATGCTTCCTTTCCATCTTCTAAACCATTCCTGCCCTGTAATCTCTGAAATCACTTAACACACATATCAAGGCATCTAATTGTAATAAGAGAGGATTAATAATAAGCAAATATAAGATCAAAGAAGCATGTTTTCAATCAAAACACATAATTAGGAAGGAAATATAAAACCATGCAAATAGTATGAATAAGTGGGTAAAGAGTTAATAAAAACCACTCAATTGAGTACAAGATAAACCATAAAATAGTGGTTTATCAAACGTCATCAAAAGATAAAACATCATCTACTACTCCTCTGCACGATCAGACTTTTCCACAGGACGTCTCTCTGGTACCTCATGAAGTAGCCACACAATAGGAATCTCGTACACAGGATTTAGGTTAAAGTGCGCATACGAACGGGGTGCAGACATTGGCAGGTCTCACAGTATATACATATAATCAGAGAACGATATTCACCCTAGACTCAGAAGCCTATCTAGAGCAGAATCCTCTTCTTGCGAACGGTCATCAGCGAACTATGGTAAGGTACTCTTACTTCCATCTGAAGGGGGAAGGGAGAGAGAAGGGGTAAGAACTGGGGAGTTCTTAGTATGGTCGGGGTTATTAGTTACGTTCATTAATTCTATGTTGTTTAGCAGACTATTAGCATAATACAACGAAGCAGTAATTAGAAAACACAGATAAGTAGAGAAGATAGAGAAAACAGATAGCAGAACAAAAACAGAAGAATACAAGATAATAACACAAGCGCAGAGAATGGAATACAAACAAGGAAAGCATACATTCATACAACAATCATAACAAAGGAAATGCACAACCAAGTATGATGCATGTCTAGCCCTAGTGCAGGTAATGAGCTCATCTGTCGGTTTCTACCTGATCCCGACGTAACCCGAAGCAGCTGAAACGGGTATGGTTTTCTAGTCAGCATAGGTACAGTTCTCACTAATCGACGTATGTGTCATATCCTCTATAAGCAAACTCTACCTTACAGGTGGCGGCATTCCAGCCGTGTATGAAATCATATTCTCTGTAAGCAATCCTTGCCTTACAGGTGCGGCATTTTAGCCGTGTATGAATTAATATCCTCTGCAAGTGATCCCAGGTTATCAGTTGCAGGTACAGCTCTCAATAGCTGTGTAACACTAGAAAACGTTCTGTGGTCGTACCACTATCTATCTGATTGCCTTCACGCAGCAGATCATTACATAATCATTCTCATTATCATCATTCATCATCAATCTCATTATTTATCATCATTTTCACATTCTTATGCAGTACCTCTTTCTTTCTCTGTTCAATCATACTGTATAAACTTTACATCTTTCATTTTTACAATATCCTAGCTCAAACCATTTCTCTTTATCATATTATGCTTTTCTCTTTGTATCTCTTTACTTTACTCTGGTTACTCTGTGCTTCGTGTTACTTTATTCTGCTCTGATTTCTCTGTTTAACATGTGTATTTAAAGCTTATGTAAATTTCGGTATGAATAGTTAGCCTGTCCCAGGTATAGGTTCATTAAGTCTATACTGAAACAGTTTAACTTTTCATATAACACCTAACCCTAGTCGCAACTCAAGTACTAACTAAGTTGCCCTAGTTCGTTCACTAGTCTCTCTCTGTTTTTCTGTCATTAAAATTTTACAGACTATTTCTTTGGTTTTTTATCTTTTCTTTAACTTTTTATCTTTTCTTTATCTTTGCCTCACTATCATGTTATTACCACTCCCTAAGTTTTTTATGAAGGTAATTATGAGATTCTGCACTTAAAGTTGTCTTTCTAAAGCTTTTACAGAAAGCTGCCTTTTCTGCATTATTTTATTATTTTTATTAAAATATTATTTTTAATTAAATATTATTATTTAATATTTTATTATTATTTATTATTTCAATACTAAATTTTTGAAAATTAATTTACCTTTTACTTTTAACCTTTAAAATTCACTTTTTACCACCCGTAACTTTTAATATTTCTACTTTTACCACCCTAACTTCCAGAAATTACCATATAACCCCTTAAACACCAAAAATTTTACTTCCTTGCCCTTTCTAAGATCTAAAAGGTGTTCTTCAATGTTCTTCACCACATTCAAAGTGTTCTTCGTGTTCTTCGTATATTCTCCAAATTCTTTCTCTGTTTTTACCCATTTTTCAGTCTTTTCAGCAACCGATTTTTACCAAAATTCAAAATAAATTTCTAGCCACTAAAACCCCATCTTTTTCTACATGATTTTAACACAAATTGAACCTCAATTTAAGCTCTAGGGTTTCATTTTCCAGCAGCCACAAGAACACACATTCATAGCTTGAATTTCATCAAATTTCATCAAATTTTCACCAAACAATCAATTTCAAGCACAGCCAAACCATATCATAATCGCACAACTCAAACACAATCAATCAAGGTTAAATTCGTCAATCCCTACCTGGTTTTGCTGCTCCTAATTCGGTTAAACTTTCAGGTGGTCCTTAAGCACTTTTTCCTCCTAAATCACATCAAGAACAACTTTAAATCCAAAAACTCTCAACTGACCAAATCTCACTCAGTATGTTAGGAAGGGATATCTCACCTTAGACTTGCTGGAAATTCACGTTTCTTGGCCCTCAAGTCAAGCTAAGCATGATTCCTAAGGAAGAACATCAAGAAAACACATGTTTTGCATGGTTTTCCTTTAAAACCGAATTGAAATGGGAGGGAGACAGCCATCTCATCTTATTTTCATCCTTGATAAGTTACATGGTTATGTAGAGAAAGAAGAGAGGATCATTTTGGTGAAATTGGAGTTTTGTTTTAGTTCAGAAGAAATCAAGCTTTGAAGATTAAGTGTTCATGAAAGTTTCTCTCTTTTCTCTCTTGTTATTTTCGGCCAAAATGATGAAATGAGACAGCCTTGGAGGTCTTGGGGGTGTAAGGTGAGTTGTGATTGGTTGGCTTGGAGGTGGATTAAAATAATATTAAAATATCTCTGGTGTACAACTACTAAAACTAGGTGTATCGGAACACTTGTAAAAACATCTCTAAAAATTATTTTCTTAGCTACTAGCATAAATGACACTAGTAACATATTTATTATGAGAATAGAACATGTATAATAAGGCCTTAGCATTGCTAAATTCATCAGAGAGTGCTGGTGCTAAGCTGCACCAGTAAACCGTAAACCCGATTAAACCGATTTTCTGTTTTTAACAAAAACAGACCAGGTAACCCTATAATGTCATTCAAGCATTTTCTAATACTAATATAATGATAATATCATCATATTATCTCTCTTCTCTCATAAATCGAGTCCGGTTCGTCAAACTGAGACTATTTA
>NC_029789.2:83589812-83601869 GCF_000816755.2 Arachis ipaensis | reverse complement strand
AATTCCACCAAGAACAAAGGCCCAACTCAAGGCTTGAAGATCATTTTGGAAAGTGTATAAGTAGGATAGAATTCAAGTTATTCGAGGAGCTTTCTTTTTAGAATTTTCATAATAGTTTCAGAGAGCTTTTGAACTTGAGTGAACTTTAATTTCTTGTTTTCATTGCTTTCAATTTTATTTTACATTTGTCTTGGATCTTGGATTGGAGAATTGAAGAAATTCTGTTTCAATCTCAATCTTGGATCTCTCTGTTTCTTTACTGTTAATTAAATTCCATGTCCGGTTCATTGTTCTTCATCTCTTTTCTTTGCAATTTACAATTTCCTTGTTATTGTTCTTGTTGGATCTAGGAAGGCATTGAGATCTAGACTTGGTTTTCTAGTCTCTGGGTCCTGAGATCTGAATTTCTCATTTCAATTCCCTGTTTATTGCTTTTTCTGTTCATTCACTTTACTACTTCAAGATCCGGTTCAATCCCAATTCCCTTTCCCTCTTCTGTTTGATGCAATTTAGTTTTTCCTTGTTTAATTCCTGCAAATCCACATCCCAATCCCCTTTACATTTCAAGTAATTTACATTCCTTGCACTTTAAGATTCTGCAATTTACATTTCTTGCACTTTAAGTTTCTGCCATTTAATTTCTTGTTCTTTAAGTTTCAGCAATTTATTTCTTGTCCTCTTTACTTCAATGCAATTTAATTCTGCAAGTCACAAAACCATCAACCAAATCTTGATTCGCTTGACTAAATCAACCACTAAACTAAAATTGCTCAATCCTTCAATCCCTGTGGGATCGACCTCACTCCCGTGAGTTTTTATTACTTGATGCGACCCGGTGCACTTGCCGGTTAGATTGTGATGTTTTGGAAGAAATTTATTTTTCACCAAAATATCTCATCAAGAACAGATGCGAGTAATCAGCTCTCATCTTATCTTCTAATTCCCAAGTGTGCTCTTCTTCTCCTCTTGGTTCCCATGCTACTTTGACTAAGCAAACAGTCTTGCCTCTTAGCTGCTTATCACTTCTTTCTACGATCTGAACTGGTGATGCTTGATATGTCAAATCGTTTCGTAACTGTACTATCTCTGGTTGTAAAACGTGACTCTTGTCGGGAATATATTTCTTAAGTTGTGAGACATGAAGAACATCATGAAGGTTTGATAAATAAAGAGGAAGGACTATTTGATAAGCTATTAGACCGACTCTTTTAAGTATTTGGAAAGGTTCTATGTATCGTGGGTTAAGCTTTTTAGTCTTAAGGGCTCTACCTATTCCAGTAGTTAGGGTTACTTTAAGAAAGACATGGTCTCCCTCACTAAACTCTAAGGGTCTACGTCTATTATCGGCATAGCTCTTTTGACGGCTTTGTGCTGTCTGGATCTTCTGGCGAATCCCTTTTATCTTTTCAGTAGTTTCTTGCACTAAGTCTGGACCTAAGACACTAGCTTCTCCGTCATCATTCCAACACAATGGTGTCTGACATCTTCTTCCGTAGAGAGCTTCATATGGTGCCATCCCGATACTTTGTTGGTAACTATTGTTGTAGACGAACTTGACCAACGGCAAATACCTATCCCAACGCTTTCTGAGGATGGTATGCTGTACTAATGTGCAATTCTTTTCCCAACGCTTTCTGGAAAGCTCCCCAAAATCTGGAAGTAAACCTCGGATCTCGATCTGAAATAATTGACGAAGGTATCCCGTGAAATTGTATGATTTCTTGAATATATATTCGTTCCAGCCTTTCTAAAGTATAGTCAACTCGAATCGGAAGGAAGTGCGCTGACTTTGTCAACCTGTCCACAATTACCCAGATGGTATCGTGTCCTATTGAGATCCTTGGCAATCTCGTGACAAAATCCATAGTAATCTGCTCCCATTTCCATTGTGGTATTTCTAAGGGTTGCAGGGTTCCTGACAGCTTCTGATGTTCCACCTTCATCTTCTGACAGGTTAAACATTTTGAAACATAATCAGCTACTTCTTTCTTTAAGCCCGGCCACCAGAACATTTGTTTCAAATCTCGATACATCTTTGTCACTCCAGGATGCATAGAAAATCTACTTTGGTGAGCTTCATCAAGAATCCTTTGTCGCAATTCTCCAGAGTTAGGCACACAAATTTTGTTCTTGTACCTCTATAGGCCACTACGATCCTGTCTCACAGCTTCTGGTTCTTCTGTGTTCATCCGTCTCAGCATCGTCATCATTTATGAGTCCTGTGCTTGTGCTTGCTGAATACTAATCTTAAAATCTGGTGTTATATGCAATTGGGCCAAACGGACTCCACTTGACGTCTCAGTCATAGCCAACTTAAGGTCCTCAAATTTCGTGAGTAATTCTTCTTCCTGTATCATCATCCAAGAGATACTCAAATTCTTCCTGCTTAAAGCGTTTGCCACCACGTTCACTTTCCCTGGGTGATAACTTAATTTGAAATCATAGTCCTTCAAAAATTCCATCCACCTTCGCTGTCCAGAATTCGCACTTTGATAGTTTATCATATAAATTCCGAGTCCTCAGTGTCTGCAATACAGTCCTTAGATGCTTTTCATGCACTCTTTCTTTCCTCGAATAGATGAGAATATCGTTTATGAAAACTACTACAAATTGATCAAGGTACGGACGGAAAATACGATTCATGTAATCCATGAAAATCGTAGGAGCATTAGTTAGTCCAAACGACATAACCGTATACTCATAGTGACCATAACGAGTTCTAAATACAGTCTTCGGTATATCTGATTCTTTCACTCGAATTTAGTGAAAGCTCGATCGCAAATCAATCTTCGAGAACACAGTTGCACCTTCCAACTGATCCATCAAATCATCTATTCATGGAAGTGGATACTTGTTCTTGATAGTGTCTTTATTTAGCTGTCGGTAATTACGCAAAGTCTGATTCCACCGTCCTTCTTCTTTACTAGCAATACTGGAGCTACCCAAGATGATGCACTAGGACGAATAAATTCCTTTCCAAGTAGCTCATCCAACTACTTCTTCAACTTTGCAAGTTCCAGTGGTGACATCCGGCACGGTGCTATGGAAATCAGTCCAGTTCCAGGTACCAGTTTAATGCTGAATTCTATCTCTCACTAAGGAGGAAACTCAGGTATGTCGTCTGGGAAAACATCAAAAAATTCCTTCACCACTCGGATTTGTTCTAAGCTTAGTTCACTGTCATTCGAGCTAGCCACTAACAGAACGTACCCCTCATAATCCCTCCCGTCTAAGGTAACTCTTACAGAATTCAGATATAAGGTGTGGGACAGAAATGGTTTAGTACATAGACTATCAGATGGAATAACAGCAGTTCTTTTAAAATAATAAAGGAAATCATGATACTTAGATAACCAATCTAATCCTAAATTACCTTCTAAACCACATAGAGGTAAACAGATTAGATCGTGTATAAAAGTCCTGTTTCTAATAGCGAATGGTACTTGCAGGCACACTAAACTAGTCAAAGCATTTTGGGATGCAATTGTATGGACAATCAAGTAAAAATTCAATTTAAAGAAATATAATCCTAACTCGTAAGCAATAGTTAGAGAAATAAAGAATGCGATGCACCCGAATCATACAGTACAGTTAGAAATCGATTCTTGACATAACACTGACCTTGAATGAGGGCGTTCGATTGCACAACATCGTCAATAGTGATAGCAAACACTCGTCCTTGTTGCTGGGTTCTAACTGAATTTTGAGTAAATCCCTTCGGACAATCCTTGGCAATATGTCCAAGTTCTCCACAAGCATAGCAGTTAGGTGATCCAAACTGGCAAGACATGTTATCATGCTCTTTTCTGCATTGCTTACATGCAGTGTTTATGTAAGCCTGATGGGCTCGTTTACCATTGCCTTGCCTTACTTTACCTCCATTCTTACCCGTACGGCGAGCAGTAATGTTGCCAACTTGTAGGTTCTTATGCTGTCGTATGCCACGCGCTTTAAAATGCACCCTTCTCCCAGCTGCCTGATGATTGCTAAGACGCCTTGGTGGAAATCCTTGGCGACTCACCTTGGCCACAGTTACTTTCTTAATACATTCTTCCACTAACTTGCTATTGTTGACTAATTCAGCAAAATTACGTATCTCCAGCGGAACTATTGAACTCATCAGATCATCACGAAGGCCTCCTCCAAACTTCAAGCACTTCCATTCTTCAAAGTCAGTAGGATTCCCTTGACAGATCTTAGAGAAACGACACAAGTCATCGAAATTACGAGCATACTCAGCAACAGTCATATCCCCTTGCCTCAGCTGCATAAGCTCTATCTCTTTAGCATCACGCACTGCTCTTGGAAAATATTTCTTGTAGAATTCATCTTTAAAAATATCCCAAGGAATGTCACCTTCATTACGTTGTAGCAGTTGCTGTATCCCCTGGCACTAGTACTCAGCTTCTCCCCCGAGCATATAAGTAGCAAACTCCACGTGTTGTCCTTCCGGAACATGCTGCGCTCTCAGTGATCGTTCAATACCTCGAAACCAGTTATCAGCGCCAGTCGCAACGAGTGTACCCTTGAACTTAGGCGGATTAACCTTCAGAAAGGTCGCAAGGGTCATAGGTCTTTCAGGATGCCCTAAGTTATTCTCATCATTCCCATTTCTTACTCCAAGACGTTCAACAGCCGTAGCCGCTGTTACCGCAGCTTCACGCACTACTTCAGCTGCGTTGTTCATGGTAGCCATAAACGTTTCCTGTTCCCTCTCGTAGTTAACATTAGGAATTCCTTCTCGTACGCCTCGTCTCCGTGAACCCATTGTAGTCCTGTTCACACCAAACAATCATTGTTAAGGTGATCAGTCTTAACACTTCAAGTCAAGTGTAAACATTCCCAAAATGAAAACACAGAAACAATCATGCAACATATATCACTGGGATATCCTATACGCATGAGACACACAACAGAGTATGCAATGAAGCATAGTCAGTCCACTCCCCAGGCTCTACTGGGAACGAACTGCTCTGATACCAAATTGTAACGACCCAATTTTCAATATGTCTAGATCATACCGGGAACTGAGCGCTACCAATTTGTCTTCCTAATTATTATCTATTATTTATCATATGAGCCTGATTTGTTGTTAAAAGCGTAGTTAATTTGCGAAGTGTATTTTTTTTTGAAAACGTTTGGATTAATAGACAGAATCATTTATAATCAATTCACAAATAATAACAGATAAAACAGTTATAAATAACCACACATAAATACATCACAAGTAGTTGACAACATTCGGTGATTCAGCCTTTATTAGAATATAGACTGTTAGTTAGAACACCCCTAGATATAGCTAAATAATATCTATATACATGTATATACATACAACATCCCAGGTCCTGACCTGTTCAAAAGGTCCCTCAGCTAGCACCTAGGCTAGCCTAGACTCTATACTCACCTAGTCCCTCTAAACTACTAAAGCAAGGGAAAGTGTAACAACCCTAGTTTTTGAAAATCAAATAATTAGTTATTTGTGATTTATTTTAAGAAAATTATTTTGCTAAAGGTAATTAAATGGAGTTTCATGATAATTGGAGTTTAAATTAATTAGAATTTTTATATAAATTTTATTAGATATTTGGTATAATTGAAATTATAATTTTGGTAATTGAAAAATAAGAAAAGCATTGTATAATTTAATTTAAATAAAATTCTATTTTGAATGAATTATGTTATTAATTTGAACTCCTAGAAATTATTTTATTAGAAATGATTAGATTGATATTTATAAATGCTTTATGTTTAAGTCAATTAATATTTATGTACAATTTTTATTATAATTAATTATTTTATAAATTGAAATTAAAGTTTCGGAGATAGAAAAATAATAGAGACTTGTATGATTTAATCTAGAAAATTGATATTTGAATTTAAATTGTACTTTACAAAATATAATTAACTTGTTCATTTTATAATGTAAATTAGAAATAATTGATTGAACTTAGCAATATGTTGATAAACAATGTTCTTAAATATTTTTAATAGACTATATTTGGTTTTAAAATTACTCTACCCTCCAATTTTATCAAAATACCTATTCATATCTATCAATATTACTTTATAAAATACCTAATTTCTAACCCTAATCCCCAAATTCATTCAGAAATCCTAATTTTCCCAATTCCTAACCCTACATAGCCGTAGCCTCACCCTCACTTTCCTTCAACGTAACATTCACACACAGAAACAAAATAGGGAGGAAAGAGAGAGGGAAGAGCTGCTGCCCCGCCGCCGCCGTGACCGTCGGACTATCGAATGCAAGGATCCTATTCCACTATCCCCAGCGTCGCCCAGCCTTGCCCGCGCTGCAGCGCCTCTTGTCAGCCATTTGTGGAGCTGCGGAGAGCCTCGCCATTGAAGCCATGCCGTCGTAGAAGGAACCAGAGTAGGGAGACGAGCCCGAGCCAAGAGTAGGAAGAAGAAGGCGTCGCTGTGCCTTCTGTCGCCGTCGCCGTTCATGCTCCGTCGTCGCTGCTGTTCCGTGAAGTCGTGTCGCCATTGCTAAGTGATGGAGGAAGAGGACGCACGAGAGGAGCTGCTATTCCTGGGTTGCTGTTCTGCCACCGTCGCCGTCGGGAACCGGGTTTAGAGAGGAAGAACCGCGAGGGTTCTGTCGCCGTCGTTCCAGTGCCATCGTTTGTGCCCTTCGTCGCCACCGGCGTGAGTAAAGTCCGCCGCTGGTACTAGTTGAAACACCGAAGTTGCTGTTTTGATTCTGATATAATTTGTCCTTGCCTCTGCTCATTGTTGTCCTCTGTTCTGCTTCTGCTTGTGATTTTCATAGTTACTGGAGTCTGCCGCCGTGGGTACTGCCATTGGAGTCGCTAGGAACCAATTTCTGGAGATGCTCTTGACGATTCTGATGCTGCTACGTAGGTTCCGAGCTGCTGTGTTGTTGCCAGAGGAAGGGAACTCATAGGAAAAACGTCAATGAGGCTGCTGTTTAGTTTGATTGTGTTGTTAATGCGACACTGAGGTAGGGGATTTAACATTTTTAATTTAGAATGCCTACAAAGAATTTCTTAATCGATGTGAATGACTTGAAATGCATTTGAAATTGGTTAGTTGTTGTGATTATTCTGAGCTGTGTCTGAAATTAGATGCTGTTGTGAATAATGATTAAATTAGTGTAATTTATTAAATTAAAATATGTTGAGCTAATTATTAAAAAGCTGTCGAATGGATAATTGATGAATTGAGTTTGGATTGTTGCTGTGAATGTATGGTTTTCTTATGAGAAATTGGTTGGTGGAATTAAGTTTGGAATGAGGTTGTGGGAGTAAGATTTGTGTGGTATTAAAACTGATTTTGACTTGAAGCTGTGAATTGTGATTTGTGAGCCATGATTGAATTGTTTGAAAGTGACTAATTATTCGAATTCCTGGTTACGCTGATTTCTTGATTTAGTTGTGAAATTGAAATGTAATTGATGATGGTGGATATTGTTGCAAGCTTGTTTGAGAAATTATTGGTTACTGGATATGTTAATTTGACTGGATAATATTGTACTGAGTGTTGAACTAATTCAAGTTTGTGCTCGGTTTGGAATTGTTGTGATAATGGTTTAATTGTGACTGCCTTCTGATTACTTCAGAGGTGTTAGAAATTCAGATTTTAGTTGATTATGTTGAGTTGGTTGTTATTGTTAATTTAAGGTTAACCAGAGTTGATTTTGAGAACGGTTAAAGGATTGAAGGTTGATTACTAAAGTATTTTCTTAAAGTATGATCTTTAGAATAAATTGGTAACTTTGCTAATATGAAAGGATGGTGTTTAGAATATTAGTTATGAATTTTCGAAGCTGGATTAATTTACTTTTAAAGAATGGTTTATGAAAACTCTGATTTTAATTGATGTTAGAATGTCGATCGTTAAACTGATTTATGATGAAATGATTATTGAGATTTTGTTGTTGTGATAACTACTGATAAAAGGGCTGGTGATTTGTTGAGAAAGAAGGAACCCGTAAGGTTGGCTAAGTCCGAGTTTTAGGGGAGGTGCTGCCGGAATTTTGTAAAATATGAGGTTTTATTTGAGAAGTTATTTTAGAAGATTTAGATTTGGAAAATGATATTATTTAAGCTTTATTTAGTGAAGAAAAAAAATATTCTATTTTAATTTCGACTTACAAAAGAAAGGTTTATGTTTCAAAATTAAATTATTTAAGAAAGAAACTATATTTCAAGATTGATTTAATATGAAAAGAATTATGTTTTAAGCTTGAAATAAAGGATTACTTTTCAGGAGTTTGGTGAATTTATAAGGTTCGAATCCGAATGATAAAGAGAAATGGTTTGAGCCAAGATGTTGTAAAAGTGAGAGATGTAAAGTTCGTATAGTATGATTGAATAGATAAAGAAAGTGGTACTGCATAAGAATGTGAAAGTGATGATGAATAATGAGAATGATAATGAATGATGATAAATAATAGAGATTTGTATGATTTAATCTAGAAAATTGATATTTGAATTAAAATTGTACTTCACAAAATATAATTAACTTGTTCATTTTATAATTTAAATTAGAAATAATTGATTGAACTTAGCAATATGTTGATAAATAATGTTCCTAAATATTTTTAATAGAGTATATTTGATTCTAAAATTACTCTACTATTCAATTTTATCAAAATATCTATTCATATCTATCCATATTACTTTATAAAATCCCTAATTCCTAAATTCCCAAGTCAAACTCAGAAACCCTAATTTCCCAAATTTGAAACCCTAACCCTAAGTTCCTAATCAGAAACCCTAACCTACCTTTTCTTCTCCCTTCAGCCGCACCATACCCCCCCTTCTTCCTAAACACCACACACACACAAAAGAAAAAAGAAACACATAGAGAAAGAGCACGAAGAGCAGAGAAAAGAGAGAGGGAAGAGCTGCTGCCCCGCCGCCGCCGTGACCATCGCACTGCCTCCGTTAAGCCCGCTGCCACTCCCACTAGAACTCAAGCACAGCCAAACCATATCATAATCACACAACTCAAACACAATCAATCAAGATTAAATTCGTCAATCCCTACTTGGTTTTGCTGCTCCTAATTCGGTTAAACTTTCAGGTGGTCCTTAAGCACTTTTTCCTCCTAAATCACATCATGAACAACTTTAAATCCAAAAACTCTCAACTGACCAAATCTCACTCAGTATGTTAGGAAGAGATATCTCACCTTATACTTGCTTGAAATTCACGTTTTTTGGCCCTCAAATCAAGCTAAGCATGATTCCTAAGGAAGAACATCAAGAAAACACATGTTTTGCATGGTTTTCCTTGAAAACCGAATTGAAATGGGAGGGAGAAAGCCATCTCACCTTATTTCCATCCTTGATAAGTTACATGGTTATGTAGAGGAAGAAGAGAGGATCATTTTGGTGAAATCGGAGTTTTGATTTGAGTTTTAGTTCAGAGGAAATCAAGCTTTGAAGATTAAGTGTTCATGAAAGTTTCTCTCTTTTCTCTCTTGTTATTTTTGGCCAAAATGATGAAATGAGACAGCCTTGGGGGTCTTGGGGTGTAAGGTGAGTTGTGATTGGTTGGCTTGGAGGTGGATTAAAATAATATTAAAATATCTTTGGTGTACAACTACTAAAACTAGGTGTATCGGAACACTTGTAAAAACATCTCTAAAAATTATTTTCTATGCTACTAGCATAAATGACACTAGTAACATAATTATTATGAGAATAGAACATGTATAATGAGGCCTTAGCATAGCTAAATTCATCAGAGAGTGCTGGTGCTAAGCTGCACCAGTAAACCGTAAACCCGGTTAAACCGATTTTCTGTTTTTAACAAAAACAGACCAGGTAACCTTATAATGCCATTCAAGCATTTTCTAATACTAATATAATGATAATATTATACTGTTATCTCTCTCATCTCATGAATCGAGTCCGGTTCGTCAAACAGAGACTATTTACGAAAATTAGAATCAAAACTGCCAACCGATACGGTTAAAAAACAAGGTTCTTCGCGATTGCATTATCGAGCTTGCCTCAGAGGAGGTTCTAACTTAAGGATGACATAATGATAATGAGGATTCAGATGCTTGATGATATAACAGAGGTGTTCCCTTGACTGATCTTCCGGAGAAATCCATACTTTCAGAAAAGATCTCATGTACTCGAAAATCAGGGTTGTTACATTAAGCACTTGCTGAACAGCCTCTTCTGAAACTGGGACTTGCTTCCGGTGCATGTATACCGATTAAAGAGAGGGAAGATGGTAGTTAGTGTAGAATTCTACCACCCGTGAGAGTTTGACCTCTTGTGGTTTTCTCAGGAGAAACTTCCATCCTCGCCGTTCAATGCGGGATAGAATACAAGGAGCAACCTTGTCCGGCGGAGCGAGTAGATGCTCAGCATGATAGTTCCTCTCAAACATGGCGAGGAACACAAGTTCACAAAAGCAGTTGGGGAATCTTGAGGAATCCTTTGCCGGTTTGCTCTTCTCGTTTTCATCAATAGGAGCGGGTGCTTTTGCCTTCTTAGATAAGGGTTTGGCTCCTAATGAAGAGTGCGCCTTAGAGTTTGGCCTTTGGGGTGCCCTCTTGGCGGCTGGTTTCCTTGAAGCTCTCTCCTTGTCTTTCTTGGTGGCCATCCTGAAAAAGGAAGGGAAAAAGGAAAACATTAAACCCAAAGAATCATTTCAACAAAAACATGCAAGTAAAAGGTAGTGCCCAAAAGAAGTATTATAACAAAGTGAACATAGAGGTGTGGGTCACAACACTTGGCATGGGATGCAACAGTAAGTAAGGCAAGCAATATGGCATGAGAAGAATAATCTCAAGCATCTATAACAAAGAGCAAGTCATGTTCAATGAGTATCTAAATAGCAAGCATACACTCAAAGCAAGCAAAGTGGACTCAATGCACTTAGAAGAAAGCAAGTGAGTGAGGAGAAGCACTAATTTGAAGATATATGACTAGAATAAACCAAAATGGCATTCGTGCATTTCCTCAACCACTTGGTGTGCAATTATCAAGCAATGAGCAATTATGAGATACTCAACCAAATTGAATCCCAAAATGAAATATCAATCATCACACAACATTACTTACTGACAAAGATAAAGAAAAATAATCAAGAAGATCCATTAAGGCAAATTAAAACTCAAATTCAACATCCATGGAAAATCAAGAAAAAGGAAAAGTTAACAAACAAAAAGTAAGTAGTATAATCATGCAACTAAAAGAGAAAATAAGTAAATTAACAAGAAAAATATAACTAGAAGAAGTGATTATGCAAAGAAGATAATAAATGAGATATTGAAGTAGAACCTTGAGAAGTGTAAAAGAATAAGATAGAATTTTTTTTGTGAAAATGAGAAAGAGATGGAGGAGATGTAGTGCTACCGGAAGTGGCGGTGGTCGCCGGTGAGTAGACGGAGACGGTGGTGGTGGATTGTGGAAGAAGAAGGAGAGAAGAGAGGTGATGGAGAAAGAAGAAGAAAGAAATAAGAAAGAAGGTGGGGGAGGGATAGAAGCAGGGCGCGCAGCTTTAAAACTGATTCGCGCGACCGGCGCGCGCGCGCACAGTGCGCTGGCGCGTCGGTGAGGGTTGGGCGAGGGACGCGTACGCATCAAGGGCGCGTACGTGCGAAGTTGGTTGGCTCAAAGTAGGCCTAAGTCTCGGGTGATATATACCAGAGTGGGCACACAGCACAGGCGTGCGGACACGCACAGTGCGTGGACACGTGCCTGAGTGAATTGGCGACCGGCGCGGACGCGACAAGTACGCCTGCGCATCAATGCGGGCACGAAAGGGGCACACACATGGCAAAACTCTCAGGTTTTTATACCAGGGAGTCCATATTGCACCATCGGCGCGCGTGCACTGTGCGCTTGTGCATCGATGGTCAAGTTGCAAGGGGTGCGCAGGCGGCATGCATGCGGACGCGTGGGTGCCTGACACTAGATGGGCACAAGGTGGGCATCACTCTCGGATTTTAGGCCCAGTAGTAAGAAATGCACCACCGGCGCACGCGCACAGTGCGCTCGCACGCGGATGCCCTTTTTTTTTTTCCTTGCTTCTTTTTTTTTTTTTTTTT
>NC_029789.2:83585856-83588360 GCF_000816755.2 Arachis ipaensis | reverse complement strand
GGAAGATGGTAGTTAGTGTAGAATTCTACCACCCATGAGAGGTTGACCTCTTGTGGTTTTCTCAGAAGAAACTTCCATCCTCGCCATTCAATGCGGGGTAGAATACAAGGAGCAACCTTGTCCGGCGGGGCGAGTAGATGCTCGGCATAATAGTTCCTCTCAACCATGGCGGTGAACACAAGTTCACAGAAGCGGTTGGGGAACCTTGAAGAATCCTTTGCCGGTTTTCTCTTCTCATTTTCATCAATAGGAGCGGGTGCCTTTGCCTTCTTAGATAGGGGTTTGGCTCCTAATGAAGAGTGCGCCTTAGAGTTTGACCTTTGGGGTGCCTTCTTTGTGGCCGGTTTCCTTGAAACTTTCTCCTTACCTTTCTTGGTGGCCATCCTGAAAAAGGAAGGGAAAAAGGAAAGCATTAAACCCAAAGAATCATCTCAACAAAAACATGCAAGTGAAAGATAGTGCCCAAAAGAAACATCACAACAAAGTAATCATAGAGACATGGGTCACAACACTTGTCATGGGATGCAAGAGGGAATGAAGCATGCGATATGACATGAGAAGAATAATCTCAAGCATCCATAACAAAGAGCAAGTCATGTTCAATGAGTATCTAATTAGCAAGCAAAGTGGACTCAATGCATATAGAAGAAAGCAAGTGAGTGAGGAGGAAGCACCAAATTGAAAATACATGATTAAAATAAACCAAAATGGCATTCGTGCATTTCCTCGAACACTTGGTGTGCAATTAACAAGCAATGAAAAATTATGAGATACTCAACCAATTTGAATTCCAAAATGAAATATCAATCATCACACAACATCACTTACATGACAAAGACAATGAGAGACAACAAGAAGATCTATTAAAGCAAATTAAAACTCAAATTCAACATCCATGGAAAAATAAGAAAAAGGAAAAGTAAGCAAACAAAAAAGCAAGTAATATAATCATGTAACTAAAAGAGAAAATAAGTAAATCAACAAGAAAAATCTAACTAGAAGAAGAGATTATGCAAAGAAAGTAATAGATGAGATATGGAAGAAGTAGAACCTTGAGAAGTGTAAAAGAATAAGGTAGAATTTTCTTTTTGTGAAAGTGAAAAAGATATAGAAGAGATGTAGTGCCACCGGAAGTGGTGGTGGTGGATTATGGAAGAGAAGAGAGGTGATGGAGAAAAAAGAAGAAAGAAATAAGAAAGAGAGAGGGTAGAGGGACAGAATAGGGCACGTCAGCTTTAAAACTGGTTCGCGCGCACGGTGCGCTGGCGCGTCGGTGAGGGTTGAGCGAGGGATGCGTACGCGTCCAGGGTGCGTACGCGTGAAGTAAGTTGGGCTCCTGGCACAGGGTTGGCACAAAGTAGGCCTAAGTCTCGGGTAATTTGTACCAAAGTTGGTATGCAGCACAGGCGCGCGGACGCGCACAGTGCACGGACGCGTGCCTGAGTGAATTGGTGACCGGCGCGAATGCGCGCAGTGCACGGACGCATCAGTGCGGGCACAGACTAGGCACAAGTATGGCATAACTCTCTGGTTTTTGTACCAGAGAGTTCATATAGCACCATCGGCGCGCGCGCGCACAGTGCACTTGCGCGTCGATGGCCAATTTGCAAGGGGTGCGCAGGCGGCACGTACGCTGGCGCGTGGGTGCCTAGCACGAAATGGGCACAAAGTGGGCATGACTCTTGAGTTTTTGGCCCATGAGTATGAAATGCACCATCGGCGCGCGCGCGCACAGTGCGCTCACGTGCGGATGCCCTTTTTCCTTTTTTTTTTTACAACATAGAAAAAGAAAAGGCTATTCTAACACATTCTTGGCAGGTGTTTATGCTAGTAGTCAAGAGAACACTCTCAAGTTCATGTAGTATTCAAAACATAGCATTCTTTCCACTTCAACAATTCATCTATACCACGGTGGGGTGCCTCCCACCAAGCACTTTTCTTTAACGTCCTTAAGTTGGACGGTCAGTCGCTCAAGCTTCTCCTCCTCCAGGTGCATCCGTTAGTAGGAACACCTCTAGCTCTTTTGGGAGCTTGTAGCCATGGTACTTGTTCACTCTATGTCCATTCACCTTGAAAGTTACTTCATTGTGCACGAAATTACAATCACACTTTTGTAACTCCGCACAACTAACCAGCAAGTGCACTGGGTCGTCCAAGTAATACCTTACGTGAGTAAGGGTCGATCCCACGGAGATTGTCGACTTGAAGCAAGCTATGGTTATCTTGTAACTCTTAGTCAAGATATCAGTAATTCTCAGATTTAATTGTAAAAAGTAAAAGAACATGAAATAAATACTTGTTATGCAGTAATGAAGAACAGATTGAGGCTTTGGAGATGCTTTGTCTTCTGAATCTCTGCTTTCCTACTATCTTCTTCTTCATGCACACAAGGCTCCTTCCATGGCAAGCTTTATGTTGGGCATCACCGTTGTCAATGGCTACATCCCGTCCTCTCAGTGAAAATGTTCCAAATGCGCTGTCACCGCACGACTAATCATCTGTCG
>NC_029789.2:83571073-83585264 GCF_000816755.2 Arachis ipaensis | reverse complement strand
TAAAAAGTAAAAGAACATGAAATAAATACTTGTTATGCAGTAATGAAGAACAGGTTGAGGCTTTGGAGATGCTTTGTCTTCTGAATCTCTGCTTTCCTACTATCTTCTTCTTCATGCACGCAAGGCTCCTTCCATGGCAAGCTTTATGTTGGGCATCACCGTTGTCAATGGCTACATCCCGTCCTCTCAGTGAAAATGTTCCAAATGCGCTGTCACCGCACGGCTAATCATCTGTCGGTTCTCGATCATGTCGGAATAGGATCCATTGATCCTTTTGCGTTTGTCACACGCCCAACAATTGCAAGTTTGAAGCTCGTCATAGCCATCCCTTCCCAGATCCTACTCAGAATACCACAAACATGGTTTAGACGTTCCGGATCTCAGGAATGGCCGCCAATAATTCTAGCTTATACCACGAAGACTTTGATTTGAATCATGAGGCTAAGAGATATACATTCAATCTAAGGTAGAACGGAGGTGGTTGTCAGGCACGCATTCATAGGTGAGAATGATGATGAGTGTCACGGATCATCACATTTATCAAGTTGAAGTGCGAATGAATATCTTAGAATCGAAGCAAGCGTAATAGAATGGAAAACAGTAGTAATTGCATTAATTCATGAAGAACAGCAGAGCTCCTCACCCCCAACAATGGGGTTTAGAGACTCATGCCGTAGAGAACACAACAAGAAACGTGTAAAGTGTCATGAGGTACAAGATGAATCACTGAAAGTAGTACTTATAGTAAACTAGTGACCTAGGGTTACAGAAAATGAGTAAGCTAGGGTGTTTATTGTAAAAATCCACTTCCGGGGCCCACTTGGTGTGTGCTTGGGCTGAGCATTGAAGCTTTCATGTGTAGAGACATTTCCTGGAGTTAAACGCTAGCGTTTATGCCAGTTTGCGCGTTTAACTCCAGCTTTTGTGCCAGTTCTAGAGTTAAACGCCAGAATTCTTGAGCTGACTTGGAACGCCTGTTTGGGCCATCAAATCTCCGGCAAAGTATTTACTATTATATATTGCTGGAAAGCCCAGGATGTCTACTTTCCAACGCAATTGAGAGCACGCCGATTGGGCTTCTGTAGCTCCAGAAAATCCACTTTGAGTGTAGGGAGGTCAGAATCCAACAGCATCTGCAGTCCTTTTTCAGTCTCTGAATCAGATTTTTGCTCAGGTCCCTCAATTTCAGCCAGAAAATACCTGAAATCACAGAAAAACACACAAACTCATAGTAAAGCCCAGAAAAGTGATTTTTATTTAAAAACTAATAAAAACATAATAAAAACTAACTAAAATATACTAAAAACATACTAAAAACAATGCCAAAAAGCGTATGAATTATCCGCTCATCACTTCACTTTTAGGATCAAACAATTCCACCACTCCATAGGGCTTTATCTCTTTCACCTTGAAGGGTGCTTCCCATTTATAACAGAGCTTGCCAGGCATGAATCAAAGCCTCAAGTTGTAGAGGAAAACCTCATCACCTTCTTGAAAGTCCTTCTTCCAGATGTGATGGTCATGAAATGCCTTAGTCTTTTCCTTTTAAATCCAGGCGTTCTCATATGCTTTGTTCCTCAAATACTCAAGCTCCTCTAGCTGTAATTTTCTGGCCACACCCGCCTTGGTTAAATCCATGTTGCGCTACTTTATCGCCAAATAGGCTCTATGCTCAATCTCCACTGGAAGGTGGCATTCCTTACCATAGACGATCCGGAAGGGAAGTAACCCAAAGTGGCATTAACTTTGAAGAAGGAGAGCATGGAATGATAGCAAGGAAGACCCACGTTAAGAGTCACGTTAGCTACACTAATGTGAACTCTAACGTAGGGACAAAAGGTACCAAGCAACGTTAATGGGGAAGGTGAGCCCCAATAACACTTGCGAAAGGGGTATATGCCAACGTTAGTGGAAAAAGAGAGTGCCACTAACATTTGCGAAGGCTAGAAGACCCACGTTAGTCTCCATGTTAGTTAGATTAACGTGGGAACTAACGTGGAAGGAAAGAGAGATGCCAACATTAGTGGAAAAGGTGATCTCCACTAACGCTTGCGAAACAAAAAGACCCACGTTAGCTTCGACGTTAATTAGATTAACGTGGTAGTTAGCGTGGGCAAAAGTCCCACCTGGCAGCCTAACCATGCCTTCTTCAAACAAGAATAACTTGAGCCACAAAACTCCAAATGAGGTGATTCCAGTGGCATTGGAAAGTAGGATTCCAGAGTTTTCCAAGAATATATGGCACTATATAGTTGACACTAAATTTGAGGGAGAAAACCTGCCCCGAAAGTGCAAAGATGAACATGGTATCAACCTGTAGTAAGGACAGCTGACCTCTTCACCTTCCAAGAAGTGTAACTCGAGTTGTAGAGCTCCAAATGATGCGCTTCCAAAAGCATTGGAAAGTAGACATCCAGAGCTTTCCAACAATATATAATAGTATGGGGTCGACACTAAGTTTGAGCTTCAGAAACTGGCAATAATGAAGCCCTGATCGCTAGCGTTAGTGGCAATCAAGTTTTCCAGTAACGCTAGCGACTATGCCAGCGACCATGTCCACTTCAAAGGAGCATAACTTGAGCTACGGAGGTCCAATTGAGGTGATTTCAGTTGCGTTAGAAAGCTGAAATTCAGAGCTTTCCAACGATATATAACACCCTATAGTGGGCATGAAATTGGAGTACAAACAAGAGGCATCCTTTAAGCCCCAAAAACACCAACTGGGCAGCAAGTGCAACGTTAGCCACAATAACTTTAGCACTAACGCCACACTTGTAGCATTAGTGTGGCTAACTTTAGCACTAACTTTAGCACCTGGACCTCAACTTGACTTACTTCTCTCTCAAGTCCACTTCAAAGCTCAAGCAAGCAAGCCCACAATTGTCAACCAATCAAGACCACAAGAAGCATCTTGAATAGGAATTTTCATTTAATTGTAATTTGCTTTTAATTTCAATTTGTAATTTAGGAGAGCCTATATAAAGGCCTTAGTCTTTACATTGAAAGCATTGGGGGAATGGGGGATTGAAGAGGGGTCTTCGGACTCCCTCCCCTCGCACACTTTTCCTTCTCTTTCTTTTAGTTGTAATTTTCATTTATGAATGTTGAATTTTCAATTTCAGTTTGAATCTTCATATTTACTTTTCTACAATTTCTTTCTTTTCTATTTTTGTAGAGCAATGATCAACTAACTCTTTACATTGGGTTAGAGAGCTCTATTGTGATTCAATGGATTAAGTGTAGTTCTTATTCTTCTTCTTTTTTCTTTCCTCTTGATTTTACTAGAGGGCTTTCGATCTTCATCCAATTGGGTAGTTATCTTGGAAAAGAAATTATTCATACTTGGATCTCTTCTGATCCTTGAAAGAGGAATGAAGAGATCATGCTAGAAATGCTTTCTCATGCTGGACCAAATTGGGTGTGGATGGATATGTGACTATAATCCTTCCAACACTTGATTTGGGAAATGCATGTGGTATAATCAGTGACCATACTTCATCTCTTCTTATGAGCAATTGACCAAGGAATTGGCTATTGATCAAGATTTGAGAGATCGAATTACAAGAAATTGTAATTCGATCACTTAAGATTGCCAAGGAGATCAATGAATGCATTGATTGAGGAAGAGATGAGAATGAACTTGATCCGGAGGATTGCAATATCTATTGATCCCAATGTTCATTTTATTTTTAGTTCTTACATTTACTTTTCTTGCTATTTTACTTTTTTGCATTTTATAGTTTTTCCTTTACATTCATGTTATTTACACTTCCTGCTGCTCGTCATTCAAATATGAACCGTCTAACTAGGATAATCAATTAACCATTGATTGCTTAATCCGTTAATCTCTGTGGGATTCGACCTCACTCTTTTGTGAGTTATTACTTGACGACAATTCGGTACACTTGTCGAAAGAAAATTTATTGCGAGACAAGTTTTCCGCGCATCAAGTTTATGGCGCCGTTGCTGGGGATTAATCGTGATTAACAAACTACCGGTTGATTGATTTACTAGATTAGACACTTTTCTTTTGTCTTTGTTTTCTTTTGTTTCTTATTTTCTTGTGCTAACTAACTGTTTGTGATATTGCCTCACTGGGAATTTCCTAATCTGTGACAATGGAGATTCCAATTTCTTTTGGTGATTATTGTTTGAGACAAAGCTTTTTGCAGGAAGGAAATGAGCATCCATCGTATTTTAGTCAATCAAATTTCATGGGAAACTCTCCACCCCCACATAATGATTCACTTTACTATGCTCATGGTGGATGGGAGTATCAAGATCATGAAATGGGGTACTTTCCAGAACCACAAAATGGTCCATATTTTGGTGAAATTGATCACTACTCAAGTTGTGGCTGGGAAGATCATAATCAAAGAGATTTCACTCATTCATACCCCATTCATCAAGAGCCATCACCTCTCAATTATACAACCTCACCTCCAAGTTTTACATGCCTAAATTCTTCATCATTTGCATATGCCTCAACAAAAAAGTCTATCCCAAATCCATACAATTCATTTCACCATCCACAAAACTCAATCTACTACCCACAAGAGTCATACCACTTTCAGAACACACAACCACAAAACAACCAATTCCATTCACAAGCCAACCCCGACCAACCATTACAACCTACCCAACCTCCTTTAGATAGACTCGCTAGGATAGAACTCCTCCTTGAAGAAATAATGAAGACAATCGAAGAGGAGAAAATAGCAGAAAGAGACCATGAAAAAAATTGAGACAAAATGCACAACTCTATTCTGAAGAACAATTCATTGAAGAGATGAGATCACAAAGAAAAACCACTCCACTCTCTCCAAAAACAGAGGAGTTCATTCAAAGGTCAAGAAAAAGGGAGGAAGTCAATCAAGAGAGCCCACACTCTAATGAAACAGAGAGTTGCATAGAGGGTGAGTTCATTGAACCACCAATTCAAGAAGTTCTTGATGAAGAGGTTGCTCCAACCATCATACAATACCCAAGTCCTGAAATCAAGGTGGTAAAGGCAATCAACATAAACACTAACAAAAGGATGGTGACCAAGAAAAGAAGGACAATATTCATGAAGAAGAAAAGGTCAACCAAAAGCCATCCCACCCCTACCCCAACAAGCAAGTTTACTCAAGCTAACAACAGAAGAAGGCTTACTGGGGAGAGGCACTCAAAACAAGGGGCATTAACTGGCTCCTCTTTCCTCTTGAGGTCGTTCCTCTTAACAAACTGGAAGAAGAGGAAGAAAGTCGTGAACAACATGTCAAGGTAATGACATTAAAAGAGCGCTTGTTGGGAGGAAACCCAACCGTAGGTAACATTTCCTTGCTTTGCTTAGTTTACTTTCAATAATTTGGCATATGATTGAACTCTAAGTTTGGTGTTGCCATGCAACAATTTGAATTTCAATCTTCACTGGGTACTTGCAACATTCTAGATTGACAGTGGCACACTAAGTTTGGTGTTGCCACTTAACTTTCATGCAAAGTACCATGCCAACACCACTTATTAATGCAATCAAAATGTCTCTGTGTGTATCTCTTGTGTCTTTATTGTATCCTTAACCTTGCTTGCTAAAACACATGCATACTCACACTTCATTCCAAGACATTCATGATCCATCATGGACCCCGTCACCACTGTTTTAATTGTTGCTTGAGTATAAGCAATCATTCTATGTCTGGTGTAGGAAGGGGAAGAATAGGAGGAAAAGGGCAACAACAATGAAGATAAAATACAAGGTGGTAAAGTTCCTTTCTCCTCTTACTTATTTCCAGCACTTTAATTTGCATGATTGTCTTCTATGTTCTTTGTATGTATGTGTGCTTTCTCCTTGTGAATAAGCATGTCAATTCTATCTTTTAAACTTTTTATTGATTAAGGCTGTGTTTTCTAGTCTTAATGTCATTACTGCATCCTTACTTTGCTTACTAGTATGCTTGTCCCTTTTGAATCAAATGAAAAGAGAATTAGTGTTTTATAAAAGACCAGAGTAGAGTTCATACTATGGAGTAAGTTCTTGAGTTTGTGGTGTGGTCATAAGTTAGCTAAGTTGGTTCAACCACAAGGTGGGAAGACAACTATCTGTCCTGAATCATATGCTTTGAACACACCCCATGAGACTAGCTAAATAATAAGATCCTAATAAGAAAAAGGGAAAGAACAATGAAAGTGGAAAAAAATAAAAGAAAAAAAGAGTAAGCAATAAGGCTAGGCACCAATGGTTTTAATCTCGAGGCATGTGTCTGTGGTGTTCCTATGTGAGGGATTTACTTGGATGAATAAGCTCTTAGGGGTGCCTTATCACTTAGTAACTTGGGTTAACTAACTCGGGATTATCAGCTGAAAGTCCACTATCAAGAGTAACCCTCACTACAGAGCATTTAGTAACCCAAAGAGGTGATGGACACCAAGGTCTCAAGAAAAGAAAATAAACAAACCATGTGCCTATGGTTTGTATGTATGGGGGAGAGACTTGAGGAAGTAAGTCCGTAGGGGTGTTTCAACACCTAGCACCTTGAACCAACTGGTTCGGGAGTGTTGGCTGAAAGCTTATTTTAAAGAGTTGCCCCCTTACAGAGCACTTAGCCTAAGAACACAAATAAGCCCTGAATTGACAAGAAACAAAAGGGATTAATGAATAAAAGTCTCATGGGATGCAAGCAAAGTGAGTATTCTAGGACATGATAAAGGTCTGAGAGCCAGTAAAGGAATGAACCTAAGTTGCTATGCATGAAACCACCATAAAACCAGGGACATGACCTCCACAAGAATGACTCATTTCTCTTGGCATTCCATTCATCATTCTCTTGTTCCAGTACTTGCTTAGGGACAAGCAAGCTTTAAGTTTGGTATTGTGATGCCAGGGCATTTTGGCCAGTTTCACTGACCTTTTCTTTACTGTTTTTAAGGTAGTTTCATGCATTTTCTTAGGAAATAAGCTAGTTTTGGGTAGATATTCACTTACATCTTGATTCAAGCATACATTGTGTACTTTAACTGATTTCATGAGATTTTTGCATGAATTATATGATAAATTGGATGATGCATGATCCCATGATTAAGAGCAAGACTTTGATGCACTTTGTTTGATTGATTTCAGGCCAAAAGAAGAAGAGAAGAGCCACGTTAGTGGCTACGTTAGTTACACTAACGTGGGCACTAACGTGGAAGGAAGGAAAGCCCCAACGTTAATGAGAAAAGTTAGTGGCATTAACTTTAAAGAAGGAGAGCATGAAACGATAGCAAGAAAGACCCACGTTAAGAGTCACGTTAGCTACACTAACGTGAACACTAACGTAGAGACAAAAGGCACCAAGCAACGTTAATGGGGAAGGTGAGCCCCAATAACGCTTGCGAAAGGGGTATATGCCAAAGTTAGTGGAAAAAGAGAGTGCCACTAACGTTTGCGAAGGCTAGAAGACCCATGTTAGTCTCCACGTTAGTTAGATTAACGTGGGAACTAACATGGAAGGAAAGGGAGATGCCAATGTTAGTGGAAAAGGTGATCTCCACTAACGTTTGTGAAACAAAAAGACCCACGTTAGCTTCCACGTTAACTAGATTAACGTGGTAGTTAACGTGGGCAAAAGTCCCACCTGGCAGCCTGATCATGCCTTCTTCAAACAAGAATAACTTGAGCCACAAAACTCCAAATGTGGTGATTCCAGTGGCATTAGAAAGTAGGATTCTAGAGCTTTCCAAGCATATATGGCACTACATAGTTGACACTAAATTTGAGGGAGAAAACCTGCCCCGAAAGTGCAAAGATTAACATGGTATCAACCTGTAGTAAGGCCAGCTGACCTCTTCACCTTCCAAGAAGTGTCGAGTTGTAGAGCTCCAAATGATGCGCTTCCAAAGGCATTGGAAAGTAGACATCCAGGGCTTTCCAATAATATATAATAGTATGGGGTGAAAACTAAGTTTAAGCTTCAGAAACTGGCAATAATGAAGCCCTGATTGCTAGCGTTAGTGGCACTCAAGTTTTCCAGTAACGCTAGCGACTATGCCAGCGACCATGTCCACTTCAAAGGAGCATAACTTGAGCTACAGAGGTCCAATTGAGGTGATTCCAGTTGCGTTAGAAAGCGGACATTCAGAGCTTTCCAACGATATATAATACCCTATAGTGGGCATGAAATGGGAGTACAAACAAGATGCATCTTTTAAGCCCCAAAAACACCAACTGGGCCGCAAGTGCAACGTTAGCCACAATAACTTTAGCACTAATGCCACACTTGTAGCGTTAGTGTGGCTAACTTTAGCACTAACTTTAACACCTGGACCTCAACTTGACTCACTTCTCTCTCAAGTCCACTTCAAAGCTCAAGCAAGCAAGCCCACAATTGTCAACCAATCAAGACCACAAGAAGCATCTAGAATAGGAATTTTCATTTAATTGTAATTTGCTTTTAATTTCATTTTGTAATTTAGGAGAGCCTATATAAAGGCCTTAGTCTTTACATTGAAAGCATTGGGGGAATGGGGGATTGAAGAGGCATCTTCGGACTCCCTTCCATCGCACACTTTTCCTTCTCTTTCTTTTAGTTGTAATTTTCATTTATGAATGTTGAATTTTCAATTTCAGTTTGAATCTTTATATTTACTTTTTTGCACTTTCTTTCTTTTCTATTTTTGTAGAGCAATGATCAACTAACTCTTTACATTGGGTTAGAGAGCTCTATTGTGATTCAATGGATTAAGTGTAGTTCTTATTCTTCTTTTTTCTTTCCTCTTGATTTTACTAGAGGGCTTTCGATCTTCATCCAATTGGGTAGTTATCTTGGAAAAAAAACTATTCATACTTGGATCTCTTCTGAACCTTGAAAGAGGAATGAAGAGATCATGCTAGAAATGCTTTCTCATGCTGGACCAAATTGGGTGTGGATGGATATGTGATTATAATCCTTCCAACACTTGATTTGGGAAATGCTTGTGGTATAATCAGTGACCATACTTCATCTCTTCTCATGAGCAATTGACAAAGGAGTTGGCTATTGATCAAGATTTGAGAGATCGAATTACAAGGAATTGTAATTCGATCACTTAAGATTGCCAAGGAGATCAATGAATGCATTGATTGAGGAAGAGATGAGAATGAACTTGATCCGGAGGATTGCAATATCTCTTGATCCCAATGTTCATTTTATTTTTAGTTCTTACATTTACTTTTCTTGCTATTTTACTTTTCTGCACTTTATAGTTTTTCCTTTACATTCATGTTATTTACACTTCCTGCTACTCATTATTCAAATCTGAACCGTCTAACTAGGATAATCAATTAACCATTGATTACTTAATCCGTTAATCTCTGTGGGATTCGACCTCACTCTTTTGTGAGTTATTACTTGACGACAATTCGGTACACTTGCCGAAAGGAAATTTGTTGCGAGACAAGTTTTCCGCGCATCTTTGCTGATGGTTTTGGTGATTTGTGTTTCTGGGGTTGTTTTGGTTTGAATTTCTTTGCCATGGCTGCTAGTTTTGATTCTGGTTGTCTCCTCATCTCAAGCTTGAGTGGTTCCTCCAGGAGGGGTTATAGGTAACTCCATGAAAGTCATTTTTGCTGATGACAAGTCATCTTTTGCTAGTTTTACAAGCATTTTTCATTAGTTTCATTAGGTTTTATTCACTTTCTTACAGCATAATTAATTAATTAGAGTGGATTTTCATGGTTATCTTGAAACAATCAAACATCATGTATTTTGCACAAAATCATAGGTTTTATGCTAGAATTAATTGATTTTATAAATGATGCAAAGATCTAGTGATTTTGGTGGAGCTTTGATTAGTTGTTTGGTTGCTTGTAGGCGAAGAAATGGTGGAAAGAGGAATTTTTGGCACACTTTTGAAGTTTGCGCATGCTTTAGACCTTAGGCCACGCTTTTGAAAGCGTGGCCCATGAAATTAAAGCGTAGCGCTTAACCAAGGACAAGCACCAAGGGAGCAAGGACAACGTTCATTTTAGTGAACGTAGCGCTCCAAGGGGAAGCACCAAATGGTGCAGCACAAACCAAAGACAAAAGGGGAGGGGGTAGTGCTCAAAACTTAAAGTGCAGCGCTACCTTTTGTCACTTTTTTCGTGGAGCTTGGCAAGGAAGAACAATGCGTTGGCCAAGGTTCGAAGAGGGGAACCAAGCAAGGGCCAAGAGTAGCGCTCTAAAACTCAAGCACAGCGCTCAAAATTTCAGCCTTTTTCGTGCTCTTTTACCTCCAAGCCAGGCAAAGCATGCAAACCAAGGCACACAACCAAGCAAACTGAAGAGTAGCACTCAAGAAATCAAGCACAACGCTCTCTTTTTTTCACTTTCTCATGCCTCTAACCCAAGGAACCAAGGCACACAATCAATGACAAGGAGTGTAGCGCTCAAAAAATTGAGCGCAGCGCTCAAAATGTGAGCGCTATGGGCTAGGCCTGGCACATGACAAGGCAAAGAGTGAAAGTAGCACTCAAGAATTCAAGCGGAGCGCTTCCCTAGGAAGTTCCCACACACCAAACCAACTTGAACCAAAGCCAAATCGGACCCATGCCTCCACTTTAATTGAACCAAAGCCAAACCGGACCCATCCTTCTTCAAATCCATTTCTCATTCAAGGCCAACTTTGAAAGGCCCACTCCAAGCTTTGAAGACAAAAATAGAAAGTGTATATATAAGAGTTAATTGGATTTGTAAAGGACCTTTTTTTCTCTTTTTTTAACTTTTAGCTCAATTTTAGTTTTCACTCTGGTTTTGAATTTGGGATTTGGGAATTGGATCTGGTTTTCTTTCTGGATTTTCTTTTCTTCTGGAACTTTCACCATCTGTTCTTGGAATGTGAATTGAGATTGAAGAGCTTCATTGATTCTAAGTTTGAGAATCATCTTTTACCTCTCTTCTCAATTGTTCTAAGAATTGGATCTGAGTTTCTTTTTTTGTTTTCAGTTTTATTAATCTGCAACTTCTACTTTTCTATTTTGGGTTTTTTAGATTGAGATTGAGGAATTCTATTGAATTTGGATCTGAGTTTCTTTTGCTGTTTTCAATTTCATTTTCTTCTGCAATTTGTCTTCTGCTTGATCAAGAGAGTAATTGAGATTTAGATCTGTTTCTAATCTCACTGCTCTTCTTCGATCTTCAATTTCTTTTTAAAGATCTCACAATTGACTCAAGTTTTCTTGCTATTTCGTCTCTTGAAGAAATTTTCCATTTCTGTTCTTGCTACTTAGATCTAGATCTAGATTCTTGCATCTCAGAGCTTTCTGATTTACTTTAGTTTACAATTTCTTGTTCAATTTCAAATCCCAGCACCCAAATCCTTTTACTCTTCAAGAAATTTATATTTTTCAGCAATTTAGATTCAGCAAATTTATATTTTTTGCACTTTAAGTTTCAGCTATTTACTTTTCTTGCAATTTACGTTTCAGTTCATTTACTTTCTTGCACTCTAAGTTTCACGTAATTTAACCTTTATGCACCTTTAAATTCAGTCAATTTATCTTCTGCACTCTATCTTTTGGCTTAATTTACATTCTACACTTCTATTTACTTGCAATTTAGCTTCTGTCAATCAAAATCACTCAATTCATCAACTGTTCGCATAACTAAATTCATCAACCAACTAAAATTGCTCAATCTATCAATCCCTGTGGGATCGACCTCACTCTTGTGAGTAATTACTACTTGATGCGACCCGGTACACTTGCCGGTGAGTTTTGGTGTGGAATCTAATTTTCACCCATCATGTTTTTGGCGCCGTTGCCGGGGATTGATTTAGATTGACAATGATTAAGTAAGGTGATAGTCTATATTAAGAATTTTCTTTTTCTTTTTACTAAGCACACTAACTATTTGAATTTTTGCTTAAGCTAATACTAACTCACTCTAGCAGTAGAGTGTTGCATCTTGGTTTCTGGTTTTGTGTTTATATCAGGAGGAAGAATAGGTGAATCTACATCTCTTAACATGGACGAGAGAACCCTTCAAAGATTGATAAGAGAAGCCAGAGGGAAAGGAGTTATTGGTGAAGAGGAATTGGAAGAGGAAGAGCAAGCAATCGATGATAACATTCCAGATCATACTGAGGGTATGGCCAACAACTATGGTCAACCTCAGAGAAGAGTTCTAGCCTCATATACTATTCCCAACCCAAATCATTATGGGAGTAGCATCCTAACCCCCAATAACTTTGAACTCAAGCCTCAATTGATCACCCTGGTTTAAAACAACTGTCAATATGGAGGAAATGTGGTGCACGAATTGTGAATCACACTTTTCACAACGCGTACCACTAACCAGCAAGTGCACTGGGTCGTCCAAGTAATACCTTACGTGAGTAAGGGTCGAATCCCACGGAGATTGTTGGTTTGAAGCAATCTATGGTTTTTTACGTCGTCTATCCTTGTGCAAATTATGGACTATTATATATTGCTGGAAAGCCCTGGATGTCTACTGTCCAACGCAATTAGAAGCACGCCATTTCGAGTTCTGTAGCTCCAAAAAATCCACTTTGAGTGCAGGGAGGTCAGAATCCAACAGCATCAGCAGTCCTTTTTCAGCCTGAATCAGATTTTGGTTTTAAGGGCTATTGGTTCTTTGCTCTTGCCTCTTGGTTTTAAGAGCTTTTGGCTTTTTCTGCTTGCTTTTTCTTTTTCTTTCTATAATTTTTTTTCGCTTTTTTTTTCCTGCAAGCTTTGTTCTTTGCTGCTTTTTCTTGCTTCAAGAATCATTTTTATGATTTTTCAGATTATCAGTAACATGTCACATGTTCATCATTCTTTCAAGAGCCAACATATTTAACAGTCTTAAGCAACAAATTCAAAAGACATATGCACTGTTCAAGCATTCATTCAGAAGACAGAAAGCATTGCCACCACATTTAACTAATTAGAATTTCTCTTATTAAAACTCGAAATTTTATTGCCTCTTATTCAAAAGATCTACTACTTTATTCATGTTCGCTGATGATGAGAAAAATAAACTATAGCTTAATTGGGGATAAAATCAAAATAGACACTAATTACTACTAATGATCATGTAATGAAGACACAAACATAGATAAGCACTTAACATAGAGAAAACGAAAAACAGAGAAAATAAGAACAAGGAACGAGTCCACCTTAGTGATGATGGCATTTCCTTCTTGAGGAACCAATGATGTTCTTGAGCTCTTTTATGTCTCTTCCTTGCCTTTGTGGTTTGATTCCTAGTGATTTTTGGTATTTCTATCCTCAGTTGCTTCCAATAATTATGTGGAGGGAAGTGCATCCCCTAAGGTATTTCAGGGATCTCTTGATTTGCAGCCACATGTTCTACCACTGAGCTATAGATCCTTCACATAATTGTTTTACCACACCAAACTTAGAATGTTGCTCGCCCTCGAGCAAAAGAGGAAGGAATAGATGTGGAAAAAAAAACTAGGATTATGAGGAGGGAAGGTGGGGATCCTATGGGGTCCACATATCTTGAGGTGTCAAGGCATTTACATCCCTGCACCCATTTAGGCATGCAAAATGCCCTTGCACACAACTCTGGGCGTTCAGCGCTAGGTTGGTGCCCATTTTGGGCGTTCAACGCCCGTTTACTAGCCATTTCTGGCGTTGAACGCCATAACCATGCTTGTTCTGGGCGTTCAGCGCCAGGATGTTGCCCATTTTGGGCGTTCAGCGCCAGAACCATGCTCTGTTCTGGCGTTGAACACCAGACAGGTGCTTCCTCCCGGGTGTGATTTTTCTTCTGCTGTTTTTGATTCCATTTTAAATTTTTGATATTTATTTTGTGACTCCACATGATCATGAACCTAATAAAACATGAAAAACCATGAAAATAAATAAAAATTGGGTTGCCTCCCAACAAGCGCTTCTTTATTGTCTTTAGCTGGACCTTGCTGAGCTTTTAATCTAGCTTCAGCCTTGAGCATTCTTGCTCAAGGTTGCCTTCTAGATAATGCTTGATTCTCTGTCCATTGACAATGAACTTCTTATCAGAATCAATATCTTGAAGCTCCACATAACCATATGGTGATACACTTGTAATCACGTATGGTCCCCTCCACCGGGATTTCAGTTTCCCGGGGAATAGCCTGAGTCTAGAGTTAAACAACAGGACCTTCTGTCCTGGTTCAAAGATTCTAGATGACAGCTTTCTGTCATGCCATTTTTTTTATTTTTCTTTATAAAGCTTGGCATTTTCGAAAGCTGTGAATCTGAACTCCT
>NC_029789.2:83545579-83571061 GCF_000816755.2 Arachis ipaensis | reverse complement strand
CGTCCCAACACTGCACCAATGGCATGATCACTGGCATCACACATTAGCTCAAATGGTAATGTCCAGTCTGGTGTAGAAATAACTGGTGCTGTGACCAACTTAGCTTTCAGTGTTTCAAACGCCTGCAGGCATGCTGTGTCAAACACAAATGGCGTGTCAGCAGCTAGCAGATTGCTTAGAGGTTTTGCGATTTTTGAAAAATCCTTTATATATGGATATAATCTTGGACTGATTTACCTTTTTAATTATTTTATTTTATGGAAAGAGGACAACTTAACCAAAAATAAAAATAACAAAAATTATGATTTTCGAAAAAGTGAGGGGAGAAATAGTGGTTAGAAAGTTTTGAAAAAGATATGATTTGGAAAAGATTTTAAAAATTTTTTTTTTTATAATTTTCGAAAATTTGTTTTGAAAGTGGAGAGAAAAGATATTTTTGAATTTAGTGAGGAAAGAGAAAAACAATAGGATAGCGCAAGATTTAAAATTTTTAGATCTAGTGCTCCTTGTTTTCGAAAAATTTGGAGAGAAAACACCAAGGAACACCAAACTTAAAGTTTGGCACATGATTTAATAGAAAAATGATTTTTGAAGAAGGTTTTTAAAAATATGATAGCCAATTACCATGAACATAAACACCACGTTCTAATTAACTGAGCTATAAATTTAAAGTGTTTTAACAAGGGATAAATAATAAAAGACTCTAAACCAAAAAAAGAAAGATTTTTCCTAATCTAAGCAACAAAATAATCCGTCAGTTCCTTGGTGTGTACTAGGGCTAAGACTTAAGCAATTCACGTGCAGAGGCCATTTGTGGAGTTGAACGCCAGTTTTTATGCCAGTTTGGGCGTTCAACACCAGCTTTTGATCCTTTTCTGGCGCTGGACGCCAGAATTGGGCAGAGGACTGGCGTTGAACGCCAGTTTACGTCATCTATCCTTGTGCAAAGTATGGACTATTATATATTGCTGGAAAGCCCTGGATGTCTACTTTCCAACGAAATTGGAAGCACGCCATTTCAAGTTCTGTAGCTCCAAAAAATCCACTTTGAGTGCAGGGAGGTCAGAATCCAACAGCATCAGCAGTCCTTTTTCAGCCTGAATCAGATTTTTGCTCAGCTCCTTCAATTTCAGCCAGAAAAATACCTGAAATTACAGAAAAACACACAACTCATAGTAAAGTCCAGAAATATGAATTTTTCCTAAAAACTAATGGAAACAAACTAAAAACTAACTAACACATACTCAAAACTATATGAAATTAACCCCAAAAAGCGTATAAAATATCCGCTCATCAAAATGCTGCTGAGGATCCAAACCAGCATCTATCTGTATTCTTGAGAATTTGTGACACGGTCAAAACCAATGGAGTCAATCCTAATATCTATAAACTTCTTTTATTCCCATTTTCACTGAGAGATAAAGCCACACATTGGCTAGAAACCTTCCCTAAGGAGAGCATTACCAGCTGGGATGATTTGGTTAGCAAATTCTTAGCTAAATTCTATCCACCTCAAAGAGTCATCAAACTGAAAACTGATGTGTAAACCTTCAGACAGCAGGAAGGAGAGTCATTATATGAGGCTTGGGAGAAGTATAAGGCTCTGATTAGAAGATGTCTAGAGGGAATGTTCAGTGAATGGGTTGAGCTGCAGAATTTCTATGAAGGCTTGTCCTTACCCTCAAGGAAAGCTTTGGATTATTCCTCAGGAGTATCTTTGCAAATGATGAAAATTGCTCAAGAGGCACATGATCTCATAGACATGGTGGCCAACAATGAGTATTTCTACTCCTTTGAAAGGCAAGCAGCTCCAAAGAAGGGAGTGTTTGAGCTTGAAGGAGTTGATACTATACTAGCTCAAAACAAGCTCATGCACCAGCAACTCCAACAACAAATTCAAACAATGTCAAAGATGATGGATGGATTGCAACTTGCAGCAGTGAGCACAACCAACCAACCATCAGTGGTTTGGGGACAGCAAGAGGAAACTTATGAGGAGCAGCAGCCTGAACAAGTGCAATACATGCATAATCAGAATTCTGGATCAAATGACTTCCATGGAGACACTTACAATTCATCCTGGAGAAACCACCCCAATCTGAAATGGGGAGAGAACCAAAACCAGCAACCTTGGCAAAGAAACTCAAACCAAAACAATTCAAGAAACACAAACCATCAAAATCATCAAAACACTAACCAAACTCCATACAGAAAACCATAAAATAATCAACCCCAATCCAATTACTATCCACCAAATATTTCATCAACTAACCAAAACAACTATCATTTACCCTCAACATCACATAATCAACCACAACCACTTCAGGAATCTCAAAGGATCTCCAACTTGGAGATATTGATGGAGAAGATGATGAAGCACCAAGAATTGACCAGCAAGAACCATGAAGCTTCATTGAGGAACTTAAAAAGGCAAATTGGCCAGTTGTCTAAGCAAGCAGTAGCTGAGAGGCCAACCAATGCATTACCAAGTGACACCATTCCCAACCCTAAGGAAGAATGCAAAGCCATCCAACTAAGGAGTGGAAGAACCTTGGTGAATGACAAGAGGCCAGCTGAGAAAGAAGCCACAAAGAAGCCTATATAGGATGATAAGGCCAGCAGCAAAGAGCATGTGACACTTAAAGAAAAGCAAGACCAAGAGGAGATAAAGGAGAAAGAGGAACCTCAAGCTTCAAAGAAAGAAAGCAAATCATGGAGGAATAGTCATAAGAACAGAGGAAAATGGTGAAGACATATACTTCTTCCATTCCATATCCTAAAAGGTTAAACAAAGAGCTAAGAGACCAACAGTTCCCTAAGTTCCTAGAAGTGTTTAAGAAGCTAGAGATCAACATCCCACTTGCTGAGGCTCTAAAACAAATGCCGTTATATACAAAATTCATCAAAGAACTCATCAAAAAGAAAAGGAGTTAGAATGAGAAGGAGACGATAATTCTGACACAAGAATGCAGCACTGTCATCCAAAGAGGTCTTCCTCCAAAGTTTAAAGATCTAGGAAGCTTCATCCTATCTTGCACTATAGGCAATAGAACATTGGATAAAGCTCTCTGTGACTTAGGAGCTAGCATTAACTTAGGGTGCATAATGAGAAGAAAGGGGATATGACACTTAGGGTGCATAATGAGAAGATGATCATCAATGTCTTCAAGGCAATGCAATACCCATTAGAGAAGAAAAATCACATGAGAGTGGAAATGATAGAAGAAGAGGAGAAGGAGCTATTGGATGATAACAATCAGGAGGAACAAGAAGAGGAAATAGAGGTGGAACAAGAGTTCATAGAATAGGAAGTGATAGAGATCTCCTTTGAAAGCAAGGCAGAGGAGAAACCAAAACAAGAGTTGAAGCCTCTCTCTCCCCCCCCCATAAACTCCTCCTTGAACATGGAAGAAGAAACAAAGCTGATTGAAGTGTTGAAAGCTCACAAGACAGCCTTAGGGTGGACAATTGATGATATCAAAGGCATAAGCCCTGCCATTTGTATGCATAAGATTCTATTGCAGGAATATTCAAGGCCTGTAGTTCAACCCCAAAGAAGACTTAACCCAACCATGAAGGAGGTGGTTCGAAAAGAAGTGATGAAGCTATGGAATGCTGGGATAATCTATCTAAGCTCTGACAGCTCATCGGTGAGTCCGGTTCAGGTTGTACCAAAGAAGGGAGGAATGACAGTCATCACCAATGAGAAGAATGAGTTGATCCCCATCAGGATAGTGACTGGGTGGAGGATGTGCATAGACTATAGAAGATTGAATGATGCTACAAGAAAATATCACTTTCCCCTCCCATTCATTGACCAGATGCTGGAAAGATTGGCTAGCCATGCCTATTATTGCTTCCTGGATGGGTACTCTGGGTACAATCAAATAGTGGTGGATCCCAAAGATCAAGAAAAGACCTCCTTCACCTGTCCATTTGGAGTTTTTGCTTACAGAATAATGCCTTTTGGTCTGTGTAATGCCCCTGCAACTTTTCAAAGGTGTATGCTTTCTATATTCTCTGACATGGTAGAAACATTTTTAGAAGTCTTCATGGATGATTTTTCTGTCTTTGGAAATTCATTTAACACTTGTTTGCATCATTTAACTGTTGTTTTGAAAAGATGCCAAGAAACTAACCCGATATTGAATTGGGAGAAATGCCATTTCATGGTTCCTGAAGGGATAGTTCTTGGGCATAAGGTTTCAAGCAAAGGTATAGAAGTTGACAAAGCTAAAATAGAAATCATTGAAAAGCTTCCTATACCAGTTAATGTGAAAGCAGTAAGGAGTTTTCTTGGACATGCAGGTTTTTACCGAAGGTTCATCAAAGATTTTTCAAAAATAGCAAAACCATTGAGCAATATGCTAATGATTGATAGCCCTTTCATCTTTAATGACAATTGCAAGCATGCTTTTTGAAACTTTAAAGAGAAAACTCATTACAGCACCAATTATCACACCCCCTGATTGGGAATTACCTTTTGAAAACTCATGTGTGATGCAAGTGACTTTGCAATTGGTGCTATACTGGGACAAAAGAAAGACAAGCTGCATCATGTTATATACTATGCTAGCAAGGTGCTGAATGAGGCACAGAAAAATTACACCACCACTGAGAAAGAGCTTTTGGCAATTATATATGCATTTGATAAATTTAGACAATAATTGATTGGTTCAAAGGTTATAGTGTATACTGATCTTGCTGCTCTCAAGTATCTCATGTCTAAACAGGATTCAAAGCCAAGGCTTATTAGGTGTGTGCTGCTACTACAAGAGTTTGATATTGAAGTGAGAGATAGGAAAGGGAATGAAAACCAAGTAGCAGACCATTTGTCAAGAATATCACAAGAAGCTAATCAAGCTCCACACTCAGTGAATAAAAGCATTCCAGATGAACACCTCTTACAAATCCAGCAAGCTCCATGGTTTGCAGACATTACAAACTACAACATTGGAAGAAAGATCCCTCAAGAATTCACCAAGCAACAAGTGAAGAAGTTGCTCAATAAAGCCAAGAAGTTCTTATGGGATGAACCATTCTTATTCAAGTGGTGTCCAGATGGAATGATTAGGAAATGTGTTCCTGAGAGTGAGATGAGAGACATATTATGGCATTGTAATGGTTCAGCTTATGGTGGACATTTTGGACTAGAAAGAATAGCAGCCAAAGTACTTCAAAATGGATTTTATTGGCCAACCATCTTCAAGGATGCTTGAGAGTTTGTTCATCAATACAATGAGTGCCAAAGAGCTGGAGGATTAACAAGAAGAAATGAGATGCCTCAGAACTACATCCTGGAGGTAGAACTCTTTAATCTCTGGGAAATAGATTTTATGGGCCCCTTTCCACCATCATATTCTTTCAATTACATACCTGTAACAGTAGAGTATGTCTCAAAGTGGGTGGAAGCTATAGCAACAACCACATGTGATGCACAGATTGCCCTCCAATTCCTTAAGAAGCATATTTTTACTAGATATGGAGTGCCTAAGGGTCTTGTCAGTGATGGTGGTAGTCATTTTTGCAACAAACAGATGGAGAAATTACTTCACAAATATGGAGTGATACATAAAGTAGCTACACCATATCATCCACAAACCAATGGCCAAGCAGAGCTTGCAAATAGGGAGTTGAAGAGGATTTTGCAAAAAATAGTGGGGAGTACAAGAAAGGATTGGGCCAAGAAACTAGAAGATGCTCTTTGGGCATATAGAACGGCCTTCAAAACTCCTATTGGAAAGTCACCTTTTCAGTTGTTATATGGCAAGTCTTTCCACCTTCCTGTAGAGCTTGAGCACAAAGCTTTCTGGGCCACTAAACTCCTCAACCTTGATTTTCAAGAAGTAGGAGAGAAGAGGTTATTGCAATTAAATGAGTTGGATGAGTTTAGACTGGAAGCTTATGAAAATGATAAGATATACAAGGAAAAAGCTAAAAGATGGCATGACAAAAAGATCTCAAAGAAGGAATTCAAATCAGGACAACAAGTACTCTTGTACAACTCCGTACTCAAAGTTTTACCTGGAAAACTCAAGTCTAAATGGACTGGTCCCTACTTGGTGACAAAGGTTCTTCCCTATGGAAGCCTTGAACTGCTAGATGAAGCAACAAAGAGCAATTTCACAGCAAATGGTCACAGGGTAAAGCATTACTTGGGAGGCCATTGGGACAAAGAGAGGGAAAATCAGAAATTAAGCTGAGCAAGAATGAAGGGTGTCAAACTAGTGACATTAAAAGAGCGCTTGTTGGGAGGCAACCTAACCAAAGGTAGTTTTCTTCTCTTAACTATTTCAATAAGAAGGTTAAGTAGTTGTATCTGTATTGCAAGGAGCTAAGTTTGGTGTTGCACACCAAAATAATTTAAGGGTGAATGAAGAAAGCCAAGTTTGGTGTTCCACCAAAAATCTCATTTAAAAACACATTTCACCCTCTGCATAATTAGTTACTAGCTCCAAGCCACCAGGAAAACCACTAAACCACTGTCTGTTTTCTAGTTTTTAACTTTATTGCTTTCAACAAAAGCACAAGGTTTCATGTAACTAATGCATCATAAACAGTAGCAAGGAAAAGCAAGCAACTTCAATAATTATGCAGGAAAAAAAGACACTCAGCCTCTTCAAAGAATCATCACCAAGGGAAATGCAAAAGTAAAAGATGATGATGACAAAAGGGAAGCTGCAAGACACTCCTGAGAGGTTGTATTGTCACAAAACTCACTTTGCTTTGAAACGATCTGCATGAGAAGTTGCTGGTTGCCTTGATGTCTAGCTCAAATAATGCAGATTTTGATATCTGCACTAGTATGAATGCTTGTTATCACTCATCTGCTCTAAATTCATGTTTTGTCTCCCTTTATGCATCAATAAGAGAAAATGTTTGAAAAATAAAATGATTGTCCAATGTTGTAGAAATTAGAATTGAAATTTGTGGTGGTGATTGCTTGATTTAGATGATAAGCTAAATAATAAAAGCTGCATAATAGAGTGCTCTTTGTAGTTTGAACTTGGTTGCTATCATGAAACCTTTTATACATGAAATTCCCTGGAAAATGAAGCTAAGTAAGAAAGAAAAAGAAAAGAAAAGCCAAGAATTGGCAAAGAAACAAACAATATAGCTAGACATCAATAGCTTAGACCTTAGGACATATGTCTGTGGTATTTTTTGTACTAGGATATGCTTGGACAATTAGGTTCTGAGGAGTCTTTTAAAACTTGGTAACTTGGATTAACTAATATGGGATTATCAACCGAAAGTCCATTTTCAAGAGCAACCTAGCTACAAAGCATTTAGTTATCCAAAGAGATGCTGGGCATCAATGTTCCTAAGAGAATTTGTGAGCCAAGTTTATGTAGTGAAGAATTGTTGAGCAAAATCAAGCCAAAAGGCTGCTGCAACACTTGACACTGAGTTATCCTTAAGGAATAAGCTTCCTAAGCAAAAGAAAGAAGGAAAAACCAAAAGGGGATCAATCAAAAAGTAAGGCATGATGACAGCAACTCTAGTGAATCCTCAAAGAAGCATTTCTTATTCATCAGCAAAGAATAAATGAGCTGCATGGTCGTCTGCATAAAACCCCATAGTTCAAATTATATTATCTGCTAAATAAGGACATGTATGCTTCTCTGTTTCATTTCATTTCTTCCCAATGCTTAATGCTTGCTTGGGGACAAGCAAGGTTTAAGTTTGGTGTTGTGATGAGAAGTCATCTTATGCTAGTTTTACAAGCATTTTTCGTTAGTTTCATTAGGTTTTACGCACTTTCTTGCACCATAAGTAAGTAATTGGAGTGGATTTTCATGGTTATCTTGAAACAATCAAACATCATGTATTTTGCACAAAATCATAGGTTTTATGCTAGAATTAATTGATTTTATAAACGATGCAAAGATCTAGTGATTTTGGTGGAGCTTTGATTAGTTGTTTGGTTGCTTGTAGGTGAAGAAATGGTGCAAAAAGGAATTTTTGGCTCACTTTTGAAGTTTGAGCACGCTTTAGACCTTAGGCCACGCTTTTGAAAGCGTGGTCCATGAAAGTAAAGTGTAGCACTCAACCAAGGCCAAGCACCAAGGGAGCAAGGCCAACATTCATTTTAGTGAACGTAGCGCTCCAAGGGGAAGCACCAAATGGTGCAGCACAAACCAAAGACAAAGTAGGGGGGTAGCGCTCAAAACTTAAAGCGCAGTGCTCTCTTTTGTCACCTTTTTTATGGAGCTTGGCAAGGAAGCACAATGCGCTGGACAAGGTTCGAAGAGGGGAACCAAGCAAGTGCCAAGAGTAGCGCTCTAAAACTCAAGCGCAGCACTCAAAATTTCAACCTATTTCGTGCTCTTTTGCCTCCAAGCCAAGCAAAGCATGCAAACCAAGGCACACAACCAAACAAACTGAAGTGTAGCGCTCAAGAAATCAAGTGCAACGCTCTCTTTTTTTCACTTTCTCGTGCCTCTAACCCAAGGAACCAAGGCACACAATCAATGACAAGGAGTGTAGCGCTCAAAAAATTAAGCGCAGCGCTCAAAATGTGAGCGCTATGGGATAGGCTTGGGACATGACAAAGCAAAGAGTGAAAGTATCGCTCAAGAATTCAAGCGGAGCGCTTCCCTGGGAGGTTCCCACACACCAAAACAACTTGAACCAAAGCAAAACCAGACCCATGCCTCCACTTCAATTGAACCAAAGCCAAACTGGAACTATCCTTCTTCAAATCCATTTCTCATTCAAGGCCAACTTTGAAAAGTCCACTCCAAGATTTGAAGACCAAAATAGAAAGTGTATATATAGGAGTTAATTTGATTTGTAAAGGACCTTTTTTTTTGCTCTTTTTTATTTTACATTTAGCTCAATTTTAGTTTTCACTCTGGTTTTGAATTTGGGATTTGAGAATTGGATTTGGTTTTCTTTCTGGATTTTCTTTTCTTCTGCAACTTCACTATCTGTTCTTGGAATGTGAATTGAGATTGAAGAGCTTCATTGTTCTAAGTTTAAGAACCATCATTTACGTTTCTTCTAAATTGTTCTAAGAATTGGATCTGAGTTTCTTTTTATGTTTTCAATTTCATTTACCTGCAACTTCTACTTTTCTGTTTTGGGTTTTTTAGATTGAGATTGAGGAATTCTATTGAATTTGGATATGAGTTTCTTTTGCTGTTTTCAATTTCATTTTCTTCTACAATTTGTCTTCTGCTTGATCAAGAGAGTAATTGAGATTTAGATCTGTTTCTAATCTCACTGCTCTTCTTTGATCTTCAATCCCTTTTTAAAGATCCCACAATTGACTCATGTTTTCTTGCTGTTTCGTCTCTTGAAGTAATTTTCCATTTCTGTTCTTGCTACTGAAATCTAGATCTGGATTTTTGCATCTCAAAGCTTTTCGATTTACTTTAGTTTGCAATTTCTTGTTCAATTTCAAATCCCAGTACCCAAATCCCTTTACTCTTCAAGCAATTTATATTTCTCAGCAATTTAGATTCATCAAATTTACATTTCTTGCACTTTAAGTTTCAGCTATTTACTTTTCCTGCAATTTAAGTTTTAGTTCATTTACTTTCTTACACTCTAAGTTTCATGCAATTTAACCTTTATGCACCTTTAGATTTAGTCAATTTATCTTCTGTACTCTATCTTTCTGCTCAATTTACATTCTGCACTTTTATTTACTTGCAAATTTGCTTCTGTCAATCAAAATCACTCAGTTCATCAACTGTTCGCTTAACTAAATTCATCACCTAACTAAAATTGCTCAATCCATCAATCTCTGTGGGATCAACCTCACTCTTGTGAGTAATTACTACTTGATGCGACCCGGTACACTTGTCGGTGAGTTTTGGTGTGGAATCTAATTTCCACCCATCACCTGCTGCTGTTCTTCATAGCTCTCTTCATTCTGCCCCCACCCAGCTGGTGGTTGATTTGTGGTATTCACTGCTGCCACTTGTAAACTATCAATCCTCTTTGCCATCATTTCTATTTGTTACTGGATTTGCTGATGCATCACCTTGTTTTGAGCCAAAATGGTGTCCACACCTTCTAACTCCAATACTCCTTTCCTTTGAGCTGGTTGGCATTGTCTTTGATGAGCATAGAAGTATTGATGGGCCTCTTCAGCTGTCTTCATAAGTTGTAGTGATCCTCTTGCTGAATAATCCAAAGCTTCTTGAGCTCTCAGTGTCAATCCTTTATAGAAGTTCTGAAGCTTGTCCCATTCATTAAATATTTTAGGGGGACACTTCCTAATCAAGGCTTTATATCTCTCCCAAACCTCATAGAGTGATTCTGCATCCAATTGAGTGAAGGTTTGCACCTCTGTCTTCAATTTAATGATCCTCTGACATGGGTATAATTTAGCCAAAAACTTGCCTACCAAATCCTCCCAGTTGTTGATGCTTTCTCTGGGAAATGCTTCCAACCACTGAGCAGCTTTATCTCTCAATGAAAATGGAAACAGTAACAGCTTGTAGATATCTGGATGCACACCATTAGTTTTGACAGTGTGACAAATCCTCAGAAATGTTGATAAGTGCTGGTTTAGATCTTCCAGAGGGCCTCCTCCATAGGAACAATTGTTCTGTACAAGAATGATGAGCTGGGGCTTCAATTCAAATTTGTTTGCATTGACATTTGGAGTAATACTCCCACAATGCCTTGGGTTGGGGAAGGTGTAAGAGGCTAAAACTCTTCTCTGAGGTTGGCCATGGTTGTTGGCTACTCCATTAGGTGGGTTAGATGGATTATCTTCCATCTCTTGATTCTCTTCCTCTGATCCTTCCTCTCCAACAACACTTTTTCCTCTTGCTTCTCTTCTTAATCTTCGGAGGGTCCTCTTGTCTTGATCACAGAAGGTAGGAATCTCTCTCCTTGCCTCTTTCATAAAACAACAAGAAAAACACACAAAAAAACCAGAAAACAAAAATAATTCACTCTACTGCTAGAGTGAGGTTATGGTTAGCTTAAACAAAAATTCAAACAGTTAGTGTGCTTATTAGAAACAAATAAAAAGAAAAGAAAAAGTTCTTAATCTAGATTATCACCTTACTTAATCATTGTCAATCTATATCAATCCCCGGCAACGGTGCCAAAAACTTGATGAGGGAAAAACAATTCCACACAAAACTCACTGGCAAATGTACCAGGTCGCATCAAGTAGTAATAATTCACAAGAGTGAGGTCGATCCTGCAGGGATTGATGGATTGAGAAATTTTAGTTAGGTGACGAATTTAGTTAAGCGAATTGGGTGATTTTGAATGATTTTGATTGACAGAAGCTAAATTGCAAGTAAATAGAAGTGCAGAATGTAAATTGAGTAGAAAAATAAAGTGCAAAAAGTGGATTGGCTAAATCTGAAGGTGCATAAAGATTAAATTGCATGAATCTTAGATATCAAGAAAGTAAATGAACTAAAACTTATATTGCAAGAAAAGTAAATTACAAAAACTTAAAGTGCAAGAAATATAAATTGCTGAATCTAAATTACTGGAAAATGTAAATTTCTTGAAGAGTAAAAGGATTTGGGTGCTGGGACTTGGAATTGAACAAGGAATTGCAAACTAAAATAAATCAAAAATCTCTGAGAAGCAGGACTTCTACCTGCTCAATGGATAGCCACTTCTGCCTGCTCAATGGCATCTGTAGTACCGGTCCTAGGCAGATAGCGGAGTCTATCCTCAATAGCCACATCCATAATCAATATCTGCCCACCTCGCAGGTAAACTGACTCGAGGGTCTGTTGATGAGCGGATAATTTATACGCTTTTGGCATTGTTTTTAGTATGTTTTTAGTATATTTTAGTTAGTTTTTATTATGTTTTTATTAGTTTTTAAATAAAAATTACTCTTCTGGACTTTACTATGAGTTGGTGTGTTTTTCTGTGATTTCAGTTATTTTCTGGCTGAAATTGAGGGACCTGAGCAAAAATCTGATTCAGAGGCTGAAAAAGGACTGCAGATGCTATTGGATTCTGACCTCCCTGCACTCAAAGTAGATATTCTGGAGCTACAGAAGCCCAATTGGTGCACTCTCAATTGCGTTGGAAAGTAGACATCCTGGGCTTTCCAGAAATATATAATAGTCTATACTTTTCCTGAGATTTGGTGGCCCAAACAGGCTTTTCAAGTCAGCTCAAGAATTCTGGCGTTTAACTCTAAAACTGGCACAAAAGCTGGAGTTAAACGCCCAAACTGGCACAAAAGCTGGCGTTTAACTCCAAGAAAAGTCTCTACGCATAGAAGCTTCAAGGCTCAGTCCAAGCACACACCAAGTGGGCCCGGAAGAAGATTTTTGCATTAATTACTTATTTCTATAAACTCTAGGCTACTAGTTTTCTATAAATAGGACATTTTGCTGTTGTATTTTAATAGATCTTTACTCAGACTTTGATAGACCTTTTCATGTTTGGGGGCTGGCCTCACGACCATGCCTAGACCTTGTTCTTATGTATTCTCAATGATGGAGTTTCTACACACCATAGATTAAGGTGTGGAGCTCTGCTGTTCTTCATGAATTACTACAAAGTACTATTGTTTTTCTATTAAACTCGAGTCTATTTCTTCTCCAAGATATTCATTCGTTCTTCAACTTGATGAATGTGATGATCCGTGACACTCATCATCATTCTCACCTATGAACATGTGCCTGACAACCACCTCTGTTCTACTAGCAATGGCTTGAATGCGTATCTCTTGGGTTTCTAATCTAAGATTGGAACCTTCATGGTATAGGCTAGAATTATTGGCAGCCATTCCTGAGACCTGGAATGTCTAAACCTTGTCTGTGGTATTCTGAGTAGGATCTGGGAAGGGATGACTGTTACGAGCTTCAAACTTGCGATTGTTGGGCGTGTGACAGACGCAAAAGGATCAATGGATCCTATTCCAGCATGATCGAGAACCGACAGATGATTAGCCGTGCGGTGACAGCGCATTTGGAACATTTTTACTGAGAGGACGGGAAGTAGCCATTGACAACGATGATGCCCAACATAAAGCTTGCCATGGAAAGGAGTATGAATGATTGGAAGAAGGCAATAGGAAAGCAAAGGTTCAGGAGGAACAAAGCATCTTCATACGCTTATCTGAAATTCCAACCAAAGAATTACATAAGTATCTCTATCTTTATTTTATGTTTTATTTATCTTTTAATTATCAATTCTCCATCACCATCTGAATTAGCCTGACTGAGATTTACAAGGTGACCATAGCTTGCTTCAAGCCGACAGTCTCCGTGGGATCGACCCTTACTCACGTAAGGTATTACTTGGACGACCCAGTGCACTTGCTGGTTAGTTGTGCAGAATTGTGACAAATTGTGATTCACGTTTGAGAGCTCCAAGTCCTTTGGCACCATTGTTGATGATCACAATTTCGTGCATCAAGTTTTTGGCGCCGTTACCGGGGATTGTTCGAGTTTGGACAACTGACAGTTCATCTTGTTGCTTAGATTAGGTACTTTTCAGAAGTTTTAAGAACGGATTCTAGAGTTTCAATGTGATGTTCTTATCATCACAAAAGCTGATTGATTCTCATCAATTTAGCTGCTGAATGTAATGTCCTGTTGAAGCTTGGCCAAACATGTCTAATCTTTTTAGATTGAAGCTTTAGACTAACATTGCATGATTCCTGGAATTCTTATTAAAAGTTTTGATTCTCTTTATTTTCTTTTCCATGCAAATTTCGAAAATCACAAAAAAAAATTATAAAACCATAAAAATCAAAAATATTTTATGTTTCTTGTTTGAGTCTAGTATCAATTTTTAAGTTTGGTGTCAATTGCATGTTTTTATTCTTGCATTTTTCGAAAATATGCAATATGTTCTTCATTAATCTTCAAGTTGTTCTTGATTATTTCATTGCTCTGATCTTTAAATTATCTTGTTTTGTGTGTTTTATTGTTTCTCATATGCATTCTCAATTTGTTAGTGTCTCCTATATAAAAATTTTTAAGTTTGGTGTCCTGCATGCATTGTTTATTTGATCTTAGTTGCATTTTTTTGTTATTTTTCATCATTAAAAATTCAAAAATATTTTCAAAATTGTGTCTTTTCAAGTCAACAATACAGAGAATTGAAGATTTAGAACATTCAGCAGAGGAATCAAACAGAAAAAGCTGGGCGTTCAAAACGCCCAGTGAAGAAGGAAAACTGGCGTTTAAACGCCAGCCAGGGTACCTGGCTGGGCGTTTAACGCCCAAAAGGGTAGCATTTTGGGCGTTAAACGCCATAATGGATGCCATTCTGGGCGTTTAACGCCAGAAGGACACTAGAGGGAAGATTTTGTTTTTAATTTAAATTTTTTTCAAATCTTCATAAATTTTCAAAATCAAATATTTTTCAAATCATATCTTTTCAATCATATCTCTTCAAAATCAATTTCTTTCCATTTTTTTATTTATTACTATTTTCGAAAATCCTTGTTACAATTAAAGATTTACTTCAAAATTTTCAATTTATTTCTTGCCTATTAAGAAATGATCAAATTTTAAATTTTAAGAATCATATCTTTTAATTTCTTGTTAGTCAAGTAATCAACTTTAATTTTAAAACTTTCTCTTTTCAATTTGATCTTCAATCATATCTTCTCAATCACATATTTTTCAAAATTAACTCTCAATCATATCTTTTTGATTTCTAATTTCAAAATCTTTTTCAAAAATCACTTAATTTCTTTCCCAATCTTAATTTTCGAAAATCTCAATCAAATTTTCAAATTTCTTTTTATTATTTCAAAATCTTTTTAATTTATTTTTGAAAATTCTTCCCCTCTTCTCACATCCTTCTATTTAATGGACTAACACCCCTCCTCAAGGTATAATTTGAACTCCCTCCTTCTTTATATGTTCGAATTCTCTTCCATCTACCTCCTCCTTCTATTCTTCTTTTCCTCTGACACCTCAAGGAATCTCTATACTGTGACATAGAGGATTCCCTACTTTCTTGTTCTCCTCTCTTTCATATGAGCAGAAGCAAAGATAAAGGCATACTTGTTCAAGCTGATCCTGAACCTGAAAGGACCTTGAAGAGAAAGCTAAGAGAAGCTAAAGCACAATTCTCTTTAGAGGGCCTAACAGAGCTTTTCAAGGAAGAAGAAACCATGGCAGCCGAAAACAACAATGCCAACAATGCAAGGAAGGTGCTTGGTGACTTTACTGCACCTACTCCCGACTTCTATGGGAGAAGCATCTCAATCCCTGCCATTAGAGCAAACAACTTTGAGCTTAAGCCTCAATTAGTTTCTCTAATGAAATAGAATTGCAAGTTTCATGATTCTCATCAGTTCTTAGCTGAATTCTTGCAAACTTGTGACACTGTCAAGACCAATAGGATTGACCCTGAAGTCTACAGACTTATGCTTTTTCCTTTTGCTGTAAGAGACAGAGCTAGGACATGGTTGGATTCACAACCTAAAGAAAGCCTGAACTCTTGGAAAAAGCTAGTCAATGCCTTATTGGCAAAGTTCTTTCCACCTAAAAAATTGAGCAAGCTTAGAGTGGAAGTTCAAACCTTCAGACAAAAGGAAGGAGAATCCCTCAATGAAGCTTGGGAAAGATACAAGCAATTGATCAGAAGATGTCCTTCTGACATGCTTTCTGAATGGAGCATCATAGGTATTTTCTATGATGGTCTGTCTGAACTATCCAAGATGTCATTGGATAGCTCTGCTGGAGGATCTCTTCATCTGAAGAAGACGCCTGCAAAAGCTCAGAAGCTCATTGAATGGTTGCGAATAACCAATTCATGTACACTTTTGAAAGGAATCCTATGAATAATGCGATAGCTCAGAAGAAAGGAGTTCTTGAGATTGATGCTCTGAATGCCATATTGGCTAAGAATAAAATATTGACCCAACAAGTCAATATGATTTCTCAGAGTCTGTCTGGAATGCAAGCAGCAACAGGCAGTACTAAGGAAGCTTCCTCTGAAGAAGAAGCTTATGATCCTGAGAACCCAACAATGGAAGAGGTGAATTACATGGGAGAACCCTATGGAAACACCTATAATCCTTTCTGGAGAAATCATCCAAATCTCTCATGGAAGGATCAACAGAGACCTCAACAAGGTTTCAACAACAATAATGGTGGAAGAAACAGGTTTAGCAATAGCAAGCCTTTTCCATCATCTTCTCAGCAACAGACAGAGAATTCTAAGCAAAGCCACTCTGACTTAGCAACAATAGTCTCTGATCTAATCAAAACCACTCAAAGTTTCATGACTGAAACAAGGTCCTCCATTAGAAATTTGGAGGCACAAGTGGGTCAGCTGAGTAAAAAAATTACTGAACTCCCTCCTAGTACTCTCCCAAGTAATACAGAAGAGAATCCAAAGAGAGAGTGCAAGGCCATAAACACATCTCACATGGCCAAACCTGGAGAGGAGCAAGAGGCAGTGATCTCCACTGAAGAAGACCTCAATGGACGTCCACTGACCTCCATGGAGTTCCCTAAAGAGGAACCATAGGAATCTGAGGCTCACACTGAGACCATAGGGATTCCATTAAATTTACTTCTACCATTCATGAGCTCTGATGAATATTCCTCCTCTGAAGAGGATGAAGATGTTACTGATGAGCGGATAATTTATACGCTTTTTGGCATTGTTTTTAGTATATTTTTAGTATATTTTAGTTACTTTTTATTATGTTTTTATTAGTTTTTAAATAAAAATCATTCTTCTAGACTTTACTATGAGTTTGTATGTTTTTCTGCAATTTCAAGAATTTTCTGGCTGAAATTGAGGGACCTGAGCAAAAATCTGATTCAGAGGCTGAAAAAGGACTGCAGATGCTGTTGGATTCTGACCTCCGTACACTCAAAGTGGATTTTCTGGAGCTACAAAAGCCCACTTGGCGCGCTCTCAATTGCGTTGGAAAGTAGATATCCTGGGCTTTCCAACAATATATAATAGTCTATACTTTGCCCAAGATTTGATGGCCCAAACAGGCGTTCCAAGTCAGCTCAAGAATTCTGGCGTTTAACTCCAAAACTGGCACAAAAACTGGAGTTAAACGCCCAAACTGGCACAAAAGCTGGCGTTTAACTCCAAGAAAAGTCTCTACACATGGAAGCTTCAATGATCAGCCCAAGCACACACCAAGTGGGCCCGGAAGAAGATTTTTGCATTAATTACTGAATTCTGTAAACCCTAGGCTACTAGTTCTCTATAAATAGGACCTTATACTATTGTATTTTGATCTTTGGATGTTTAGTCCCTAGACTTTGGGGGCTGGCCATTCGGCCATGCTTACACCATTATCACTTTTGTAATTTTAACGGTGGAGTTTCTACACACCATAGATTAAGGTGTGGAGCTCTGCTGTTCTTCATGAATTAATACAACGTACTATTGTTTTTCTATTCAACTCAAGTCTATTTCTTCTCCAAGATATTCACTCGTTCTTCAACTTGATGAATGTGATGATTCATGACACTCATCATTATTCTCACCTATGAACATGTGCCTGACAACCACCTCTGTTCTACTAGCAATGGCTTGAATGCGTATCTCTTGGGTTTCTAATCTAAGATTGGAACCTTCGTGGTCTAGGCTAGAATTATTGGCGGCCATTCCTGAGATCCGGAACGTCTAAACCTTGTCTGTGGTATTCTGAGTAGGATATGGGAAGGGATGACTGTGACGAGCTTCAAACTCGCGATTGTTGGGCGTGTGACAGACGCAAAAGGATCATTAGATCCTATTCCAACATGATCGAGAACCAACGGATGATTAGCCGTGCGGTGACAGTGCATTTAGAACATTTTCACTGAGATGACGGGAAGTATCCATTGACAACGGTGATGCCCAACATAAAGCTTGCCATGGAAATGAGTATGAATGATTGGAAGAAGGCAATAGGAAAGCAGAGGTTCATGGGGAACAAAGCATCTTCATACGCTTATCTGAAATTCCAACCAAAGAATTACATAAGTATCTCTATCTTTATTTTATGTTTTATTCATCTTTTAATTATCAATTCTCCATCACCATCTAAATTTGCCTGACTGAGATTTACAAGGTGACCATAGCTTGCTTCAAGCCGACAGTCTCCGTGGGATCGACCCTTACTCACGTAAGGTATTACTTGGATGACCCGGTGCACTTGCTGGTTAGTTGTGCAGAATTGTGACAAAGTGTGATTCACATTTAAGAACTCCAAGTCCTTTGGCGCCATTGTTGATGATCACAATTTCGCATATCAGTTATTGAAGAGCAAGTTGCTAAGTACCTTGGAGTAATCATGAAGCTAAATGCCAGGTTGTTTGGTAATGAGACTTGGGAGGATGAACCTCCATTGCTCATCAAAGAACTGGATGACTTGACTAGGCAGAGATTACCTCTGAAGAGACAAGATCCTGGAAAGTTCTCAATACCTTGTACCATAGGCAGCATGATCTTTAAAAAGGCTCTGTGTGACCTAGGGTCAAGCATAAACCTCATGCCTCTCTCTGTAATAGAGAAGCTAGGGATCATTGAGGTACAAGCTGTAAGAATCTCACTGGAGATGGCAGATAATTCAAAGAAATAGGCTTATGGACTTATAGAGGATGTCTTGGTAAAGGTTGAAAGCCATTACATCCCTGCTGATTTCATAATCCTAGAAACTGGGAAGTGTATGGATGAATCCATCATCCTTGGCAGACCCTTCCTAGCCACAGCCAAAGCTGTGATTGATGTTGACAGAGGAGAATTGATCATTCAAGTGAATGGAGACTCCCTTATGTTTAAAGCTCAAGGATATCCTTCTGTCACCATGGAGAGGAAGCATGAAGAGCTTCTCTCAATACAGAGTCAAACAGAGCCCCCACAGTCAAACTCTAAGTTTGGTGTTGGAAAAGCCACAACCAAACTTTAAGTTTGGTGTTGAACCCCCATATTCAAACTCTAAGTTTGGTGTTGGGAGGTTCCAACATTTCTCTGAACATCTGTGAGGCTCCATGAGAGCCATTGTCAAGCTATTGACATTAAAGAAGCGCTTGTTGGGAGGCAACCCAATTTTTACTTATCTATGTTAAATTTCTATTTTCTTTTGTTATTTTATGTTTTCTGTAGGTTGATGATCATGTGAAGTCACAAAAACAAATAAAAAAGAAAAAACAGAAGGAAAAATAGAATGAAAAATAGAACACCCTGGAGGAGAAACTTACTGGCGTTTAAACGCCAGTAAGGGTAGCAGAATGGGCGTTAAACGCCCAGTCTGGCACCATTCTGGGCGTTTAACGCCAGAAATGGGCACCAGACTGGCGTTTAACACCAGGAATGGGCAAGAAGCCGGCGTTAAACGCCAGAAATGGGTAGCAGCCTGGTGTTTAACACCAGGATTGGCAGCAAGGGGTGTTTTACACGCCACATGGTGCAGGGATGAGAAATTCTTGACACCTCAGGATCTGTGGACCCCACAGGATCCCTACCTACCCCACCTCTCTCTCTCTTCTTCACCCATTCACCAATCACCTCAATACTTCTTCCCCAAAAACCCCTCACCTATCAAATCCCACCATTCTCTTCACCACTCACATCCATCCTTCATATCACTCCACCTACCTCACCATTCAAATTCAAACCACTTTCCCACCCAAACCCACCCATAATAGCCGAACCACACCCCCCTCTCCACTCCTATATAAACTCATCTTCACTCCTTCATTTTCACACAACCTAAACACTACCCATCCCCCTTAGCCGAAATACAAAGCCCCGTCCATCTCCTCTATTTCTTCTTCTTCTACTCTCTTCTTTCTTCTTTTGCTCGAGGACGAGTAGCCTTCTAAGTTTGGTGTGGTAAAAGCTAAAGCTTTTTGTTTTTCCATAACCATTTATGGCACCAAAGGCCGGAGAAATCTCTAGAAAAAGGAAAGGGAAGGCAAAAGCTTCCACCTTCGAGTCATGGGAGATGGAGAGATTCCTCTCAAGGGTGCATCAAGACCACTTCTATGAAGTTGTGGCCAAGAAGAAGGTGATCCCCGAGGTCCCTTTTAAGCTCAAAAAGGGCGAATATCCGGAGATCCGACATGAGATCCGAAGAAGAGATTGGGAAGTTCTCACCAACCCCATTCAACAAGTCGGAATCTTAATGGTTCAAGTGTTCTATGCCAATGCATGGATCACCAAGAACCACGATCAAAGTGTGAACCCGGACCCCAAGAATTGGCTTACAATGGTCCGAGGGAAATACTTAGACTTTAGTCCAGAAAATTTAAGGTTGGCATTCAACTTGCCCATGATGCAAGGACATGCACACCCATACACTAGAAGGGTCAACTTTGATCAAAGGTTGGACCAAGTCCTCATGGACATATGTGAAGAGGGCGCTCAATGGAAGAGAGATTCAAGTGGGAAGCCGGTTCAACTAAGAAGGCATGACCTCAAGCCCGTGGCTAGGGGATGGTTGGAGTTCATCCAACGCTTAATCATTCCTACTAGCGACCGATCTGAAGTTACTATAGACCTGGCTATCATGATTCATAGCATCATGATTAGAGAGGAAGTAGAAGTTCATGAGGTTATATCCCAAGAACTCTACAAAGTGGTGGACAAGTCCTCTACTGTGGCAAGGTTAGCCTTCCCTCATCTCATTTGTTACCTCTGCAATTCAGTTGAAATTGTCATAGAAGGAGACATTCTCATTGATGAGGGTAGGCCCATCACTAAGAAAAGGATAGAGCAAACAAGAGATCCCACTTATGGACAAGAGCATGATGAAACTCCTCATCATGAAATCCCTGAGATGCCTCAAAGGATGCATTTTCCTCCACAAAACTATTGGGAGCAAATCAACACCTCCCTAGGAGAATTAAGTTTCAACATGGGACAACTAAGGGTGGAGCACAAAGAGCATTACATCCTCCTCCATGAAATTAGAGAATACCAAAGAACCATGAGAGAGGAGCAACAAAGGCAAGGAAGAGACATTGAGGAGCTCAAGCACTCCATAAGATCTTCAAGAGGAAGAACAAGCCGCCATCACTAAGGTGGACCCGTTCTTTAATTTTCTTGTTCTTTATTTTCTTGTTTTTTGAAAATTGTGCTTTATGTTTATTTATGTTTGTGTCTTTATTACATGATCATTAGTGTCTAAGTGTCTATGCCTTAAAGCTATGAAAATGAATCCATCACCTTTCTTAAATGAAAAATGTTTTTAATTGAAAAAGAAAAAGAAGTGCATGAATTTCAAATTTTAAAACAATTTAATTATTTTGATGTGGTGGCAATACTATTGTTTTTCTGAATGAATGCTTGAACAGTGCATATTTTTGAATTTATTGTTTAAAAAATGTTAAAACTGTTGGCTCTTGAAATAATGATGGGAAAAGGAGAAATGTGATCTGATGATCTAAAAAATCATAAAATTGATTCTTGAAGCAAGAAAAAGCAGTGAAAAGCTTGCAGAAAAAGGATATATGCGAAAAAAAAGAGAAGAAGAAGAAAGAAAAAGAAAAGCAAGTAGAAAAAGGCAATACCCCTATAAACCAAAAGGCAAGGGTGATAAAAAGGATCCAAGGCTTTGAGCATCAGTGGATAGGAGGGCCCACAGGAATAAAATCCTGGCCTAAGCGGCTAAACCAAGCTGTCCCTAACCATGTGCTTGTGGCGTGAAGGTGTCAAGTGAAAACTTGAGACTGAGCGGTTAAAGTCGAGGTCCAAAGCAAAAAGAAGAGTGTGCTTAAGAATCCTGGACACCTCTAATTGGGGACTCTAGCAAAGCTAAGTCACAATCTGAAAAGGTTCACCCAGTTATGTGTCTGTGGCATTTATGTATCCGGTGGTAATACTGGAAAACAAAGTGCTTAGGGCTACGGCCAAGACTCATAAAGTAGCATTGTTCAAGAATCAACATACTTGACTAGGAGAATCAATAACACTATCTGGATTCTGAGTTCCTATAGATGCCAATCATTCTGAACTTCAAGGAATAAAGTGAGATGCCAAAACTGTTCAGAAGCAAAAAGCTAAAAGCCCCACTCATCTAATTAATACTGATTTTCATAGATGTTTTTGGAATTCATTGTATATTCTCTTCTTTTTATCCTATTTGATTTTCAGTTGCTTGGGGACAAGCAACAATTTAAGTTTGGTGTTGTGATGAGCGGATAATTTATACGCTTTTTGGCATTATTTTTAGTATGTTTTTAGTATATTTTAGTTATTTTTTATTATGTTTTTATTATTTTTAAATAAAAATCACTCTTCTGAACTTTACTATGAGTTTGTGTATTTTTCTATGATTTCAGGTATTTTCTGGCTAAAATTGAGGGACCTGAGCAAAAATCTGATTCAGAGGCTGAAAAAAGGACTGCAGATGCTGTTGGATTCTGACCTCCCTGCACTCAAAGGATGTTCTGGAGCTACAGAAGCCCAACTGGCGCGCTCTTAATTGCGTTGGAAATTAGACATCCTGGGCTTTCCAGCAATATATAATAGTCCATACTTTGCCCGAGATTTGGTGGCCCAAACAGGCGTTCCAAGTCAGCTCAAGAATTCTGGCGTTTAACTCCAAAACTAGCACAAAAGCTGGAGTTAAACGCCCAAACTGTCACAAAAGCTGGCGTTTAACTCCAAGAAAAGTCTCTACACATGGAAGCTTCAATGCTCAGCCCAAGCACACACCAGGTGGGCCCAGAAGAAGATTTCTGCATTAATTACTTATTTCTGTAAACCCTAGGCTACTAGTTTTCTATAAATAGGACCTTTTGCTATTATATTTTAATAGATCTTTAGTCAGACTTTGATAGACCTTTTCACATTTGGGGGCTGGCCTCACGGCCATGCCTAGACCTTGTTCTTATGTATTCTCAACGGGGGAGTTTCTACATACCATAGATTAAGGTGTGGAGCTCTGCTGTTCTTCATGAATTAATACAAAGTACTATTGTTTTTCTATTCAACTCAAGTCTATTTCTTCTCCAAGATACTTGATGAATGTGATGATCCGCGACACTCATCATCATTCTCACCTATGAACATGTGCCTGACAACCACCTCTGTTCTACTAGCAATGGCTTGAATGCGTATCTCTTGGGTTTCTAATCTAAGATTGGAACCTTCGTGGTATAGGCTAGAATTATTGGCAGCCATTCCTGAGATCCAGAACGTCTAAACCTTGTCTGTGGTATTTTGAGTAGGATCTGGGAAGGGATGACTGTGACGAGCTTCAAACTCGCGATTGTTGGGCGTGTGACAGACGCAAAAAGATCAATGGATCCTATTCCAGCATGATCGAAAACCGACAGATGATTAGCCGTGCGGTGACAGCACATTTGGAACGTTTTCACAGAGAGGACGGGAAGTAGCCATTGACAACGGTGATGCCCAACATAAAGCTTGCCATGGAAAGGAGTATGAATGATTGGTAGAAGGCAATAGGAAAGCAGAGGTTCAGGAGGAACAAAGCATCTTCATACGCTTATCTGAAATTCCAACCAAAGAATTACATAAGTATCACTATCTTTATTTTATGTTTTATTTATCTTTTAATTATCAATTCTTCATCACCATCTGAATTAGCCTGACTGAGATTTACAAGGTGACCATAGCTTGCTTCAAGCCGACAGTCTCCGTGGGATCGACCCTTACTCACGTAAGGTATTACTTGGACGACCCAGTGCACTTGCTGGTTACTTGTGCGGAATTGTGACAAAGTGTGATTCACGTTTGAGAGCTCCAAGTCCTTTGGCACCATTGTTGATGATCACAATTTCGTACACCATGTGTCTAAAGAAGTTACAGTAAAATTCCTTCACCCAGGACGAGTTCACCCTACCTAGCTCCCTACCAATAAAGCCCGTGCCCATCCCCTGAATACGTGTCGTAATGGCTTGCCGCACGTCAATTGGGAGGACCAGTTTCTTCTCTATATTCAGATTCTTCTTCAGATTATTCTTTTTAGGAAACCTATACGCTTCTGTAGGCGGCAGCTGCTGGTTGGCTTTATCCTGATCATTAAGAGGGTTCTTGGCATAGTCATAGTAAGGATAAAGAGTGGAGGGCTGAGGTTTCTTTCGCTTTCTAGAGGTAACCTTGGATTTTCCTCTATCGGCCATCCTGAAAAGCAGATATACAGGATATAAACAATTAAGTCACATAGGGAAAAACAAAGCATAGCATTAAGCATATACAAAAGGCAAGAAGCTTGACATATTCATGAAGTGAGGCAAAAGAATGAGAACTTGGAATGCAAGCAAAGAGCATGCAAAATTCAAATCAATTACAACCAATAATTCATGTACTGATAACAGAATGCTTGTTTGTTAAGCAACCATAGTCATCATGCCCAAAAGAATGTGAGTGTTAGTGAAAAAAAAAACAAAAAGAGAGTTAAAAGGTTAACAAGTTAGAATGTTAACAAGGTCAAAAAGTTAGAAAACTAGGTTATATATCAGTGGCATGACAATGATGGTACTTAACCAAGAGAAGCCCAAACAAGCATGTAAAGACAAGCATGCCCACGATAGTGAGGATGATGCAAGTCATTAATGATGAAATATGAAATTGCATAAAGGTATATAAGAGAAAAGTGGTTCATCAACAATGTCCATGGTCACTAAACGTGCAATAATTGATATAGAAAGAGTGAAATATGCACTTTGTGTAACTAAAACGAGTTAAGAACCAATTTGAATTGAAAAGCCTACACAAGTGAAATGCACCAATTATTACAAAAGAATGAACCATATTCAAGAAAAATGCAAGTCAAAATCAAATGGTGAGCTTATCATGAGTCAAAAAGCATTTGATTTAACTTGAAAAGTGAAGGCATATGAAGGTTCAGTGCACATCACATGAAGCAAAATGGACACGGAAATGCCAATCCATGTCACCTAAGAATTGAACTTGGTGCAGGTCAAGGAAAACTCAATTCCAAAAGTGTCAAGTTCAATTCTAGGTAGCAAGTTTAAAACCAAAACAATTTCTAAAAATTTGGGCAGCATTCCGCCAGTAAATTGGACATTCCCGGATAGCGAAAAGCAGCAAATTAACACATATGATATATCAAAGCATAAGTTCAGGCAGCAGCAAGCTCAATCTCACAAGTAAAGTGCAGCAAGGCAGTATTGACGCAACACAGCAGTAACAATATGTATATAGACATCACCAAATAGCAACCAAGTAGTTTACATTCGAAAATAAATAGGAACGGAGCGCTTATCAGGCCTAGAATCCTCTAACCACAACCTAACTACCGAACAACATACATATCTATCTAACCTAGAAAACAGAATCCAGACAGGTAATTTAATCTAACATTAACCAATAAAATTACTAAAATAAAGTAAAGAACAAAGCATAAGGCAGGGGGAGAACCTGAGGGGTAGCAGCACAGAAATGGGAATGGAAAGGTGAGAGGGCGAGGGATTGTAGTGACACTCAGGAGTAGTGGTGGCAGAGCTTGCGGCTGCACAGAGAAGGTATAGTCGCAGAGTAGAGCTGAAGAACAGAGAGTGTCGCAGGGACAGAGAAGGAGAGTGATGGTCAAAGTAGAAAGGGGTGGAATAGGGAAAG